>NW_004457343.1:0-2248 GCF_000313135.1 Acanthamoeba castellanii str. Neff | reverse complement strand
CATTAAAAAGTGACAGTGGCACTTTTCAACAAAATAAAAAAGTGGTGTACATAAAACACAAAATGGTTTCAAGGAAGTGTACACAGGAGGAAGGACAAGTTTTTATTTTACAGGTGTCTGAAGATCTCTTGGAGTGTCACTGGTGGGACTCCAGTGTTTGGATGGAAGGTGAAGCCACATGCCAGAACAGACCCCATTGGGACAGTTCCCTCAGTGCCATGGTCAGCCCAGCACCCATTCACCAGTGGCTGTTGAGCCTCTTTCAAAGGACACTGATGATCCTTCCAATCCAAAGTCCTGGGTGTCCTCATCTGAATCAGCACACACAGCAACCCACAGACCAGGAGCAAAGTTGAAGCATTGAACATCAGGAGAGGCCTGAGACTGAACAACTCTGACCCAGGTCTGTAGGCAGAAGAGATGACCATCAAGGAGGGGATTAGTGATGGGGTGAGCTGTGAGACCTGTTCTGGACTTTTCCATGATGTCCCCAGCTGCCTGGCTTGAAAAGCTTAACACCACTATTGCCCTTGCAAGAACCAGCACCTGTGGGGTGATGAAGAATGTGATCAATGCTCTCCTGCAAGCTTTCAGCAAGCAAGTTGGTGCCAACAAGCAGGCATCTCTTCAGTTACTCTATGCTCTTGCAGCTAAACAGGGCGTTTCCACAACTAGGGAGGAGAAGCACAAGGAGGGGAGGTGTGACAATGAGAGGAGAGGAGGAGAAGTGCAAGGAGGGGAGGTATGATCAACCAATTGAGGATGAGGTGGAGGAGCCAGAGGTCCACAACTACAAATTAGGCCACATGGAGGACAAATGTCATCATGCAGCCAAGATGCTGGCCCTGTCTGAAGGTGACCTTGGTATGTACATCTCTGTTTCTGTTCAGTGTTCATCAAGTTGACAAATACAAATTCCAATGTGCATTGGTAGTTTTATGAGCAAGATGGAGAGGGGGGGCACACAGCTAAACACCCTAGAACCTACACCAATGAACAGAAGAAGAAGAAGAGCACTTTGTGCTGCAAGGAGCGAAAAATTTGCCCATTTTGAGGAGATTGAAAAGAAGATGCAAGAGGAGATTGATAGATTAAGGGCTGAAAATTGATGACAGGAAGAGGAGCATCAGATTGTTGTCCACCACATAACCATATATTGAACATCAACTCCATCTTGCCAATAAAAACCAACAATTAGACCAACTCATCAGCTCCTGCCATTCTCTTGCCCATTCTCAATTTGAGGAGGGGTCAACAACACCAGTAATGAGGGAGAAGAGAGTAAGCAAGTGGTGGAGAATGTGCAAGAGCTGCTCAAAGCCCTTCCTCAGATGAGCCCCTATCACCTCTCTCTTCTCCACTTCCTCAACAAGAAGCTCCCTTGCCAGCATGCCCTCCAGCTCTCCTCCATCTCAGCCTCCACCTACACTTGAGTCAAGAACCTCCAACAGCCCCCTCCTCAACATCAAGTACAAGCCCCATGTTTGACAACAGCAAGTGAGCAAGGAGCACCAAGAGGTTGCAGAACAGTTCATCATCACCTGTGCACCAGTCCAGAGTGGCCATGACACCCATCTCAAGCTTGAAGATGATGATCAGTTCTACACCAACTACATCAAGGCAGCAGAGGAGGTTGCACCCCATCTTCCTGTGTTAAGCAAGACCTACTTCATCTACACAGTACCACCCCTTTTGCCTTTTTATTTACATGCTTTGCCTTTCCCCCCCTCTGCCCTGTTGGTGGCTTGCCCCTCTGCCCCATGGATTTGTGCCAGGAATGGCAAGAATGCAAGAATATCATCAAAAACAGTGTTTTATTTGGACTTGGCTGAAAACTGAGTGAACAAGAGCAGAAAGAGCTAGATTTTACTGAAAAAAATGAAAACCAGATGAATTTTCAAGTGTGCCCCACCCTTGCTAAAGGAGAGGGAGAGAAGCGGCAAGTTGTCTGTGCTGCTGGCGACCAACCACGGTGCCTTGCGTTGGTTACAGCGCGGCTGGTCTTCTCGTGGCAGTGTCCCCTCACTTTCTTTGCCCGTCGGGGCAATTTGCGAAGAATGGCGCCTGGCGTGTGGCCAAAGAAATTGAGGTGCAAAGGTCGTCTAGCGCCTGCCATCGCCAGCGACGTTGGGGCAGGCAGCGGTGCGATTTTCGTCCGCTACTCGGCCGTCGCTCGCTGGGCGGTGAGTGCATTCGCTTTCAATCGACCCCCCCCCTCCTTGGCCTCGGCTATAAAAGCGGGAGAGCC
>NW_004457344.1:0-37371 GCF_000313135.1 Acanthamoeba castellanii str. Neff | reverse complement strand
CATCAGCGTGTGCAGCCAGAGCCAACAGGTTGTGCAGTCGGTTTCCGTGGTGGTGTCAATTCTGCATCTAAGGTCTTTGGTGTGATGTGGGCTGACTCTTCGGCCGTGAGTCGGTGCAGAGGACGGCAGTTAACAAGCTGCTGAACGAGTACGATGCGCAGAGAGGCAAGACAGCAGCCAAGGGGGACAACCACCCACAGCTGAAGGAGATGCAGAACTGGCTGAACAAGACCAGGCTTAGCAAGCCCGGCAAATACGCCGGTGAGTACCAGTACGTGTTAACCCAGTATGAGGTCATGCTGAACAAAGAGCACAAGGTACTGCAGCTAAGTGATCTTACACATGCCACTACCTTCTTTGCTTCAATGTTGATTGTGATTGATCCTCTCCGCCACTGCTGCCCCAGATCGACTTTGCCGACATGATCAACCTCACATTGAAACTGTGGGAAGAGTCACCCGAGGTGCTGGAGCAGCACAGGGGGCAGTACCGCTACATACTCGTCGATGAATTCCAGGTTTGACCCCCGTTGGCCGTGGTGCTTGGGTTCTAAGGCAACGAACAACGCCCCTTTCAGGACACCAACTGCAAGCAGCTTGAGCTTGTGCTCAAGCTTCTGGGACACGAATCTGGCCGCCTCACTGTTGTGGGCGACGATGACCAGTGCATCTTCGGCTTTCAGGTACGGCGTACACCTTTGTCGCCAGATCGCCGCGGCACTACGGCGCTCGCTCACGGCTTGCTCACTTACCGTACCCATTCTCGCGTTCAACAGGGAAGCGAACCCAGATACATCAAAGAGCTCGAACAGCACTTCCCCCCATCTCGATGCCCACAGAGCAAACATTTAAGCCAGAACTTCAGATGCACCCAACGAATCACAGAAGCAGCCGCCTCGCTCATTCAGGTTTCTCTTTCACTAAATCCTCGCACCGCACGCACGCACGCACGCACGCACCGCACCGCACCGCACCGCACCGCACTCACCCTTCGATCACATGAAGCACAATGAAGCAAGAGTGGAGAAGGAGATCAAGAGCACCAACCTCCTCGGCGATCCAGTTCAGGTTGTGCAATGCAGAGACGAATTTGATGAAGCCCTAGCGATCACAAGGTTGACTCCCTTCCGCACAATGTGGGCGCTGTAGGATCGCGAGTGGCACGCACAGCTTGTTGACCGTTCATGATGTAACGTCCTACTACCTTATTCTCACCCCAGAAAGATACTTATTCTGCGTGCGAGCGCGGTCTCTGCGGCCGATGTCGCTGTGCTCTACCGAAGCCAGTTCGTTGTCAAGGCCGTGAAGAAGCAATTCCAGGAGTACGTAACTCTTTGCTGCTCTCTAAGCTGCTTTCCTTGCTGCTCACCACTATGGGTGTCTGCTCTCTTCTCTCTCTCGCTCTCTCTCTCTCTCTGCCCCCCAGGGCGGGAATTCCGTTCTTTGTGATGGGCGAGAAGAGCCTGGGCGAAAGGGAAGAAGTGCGCGACGTACTGGCCTACCTGACCCTCGCTGTCAATCCAGACGACGACGGCGCGTTCATGCGGTATAGTGCACGCCCATTCTTTCTTCAATCGAGGCCATGATCTGCAGTGCTGGTGTATGTACACCATTGACCCTTGATCACAGGGTCCTCAACAAGCCCACGCGCGGTCTCGGCCCGAAAGCCGAACTTCATATCAAGCAAGCTAGGCAAGAGGGGGAGTCCTACCACTCGGCCTGTGAACGCATCAACGCCGGCAGTAAGGAAAATGGTGGCGGTAACGGCGAAGCAGAGCAACCAAAGTACTCTGGTAGCAAGAAGAAGGTGATGACAAGTAAGAAAGGCGGTGGCGGTGGTGGTGGCGGAGCTGCGTGGAGGAAATCGCTGGGCCGGTTCATGAGCCTGGTCCAGGGCCTGCGAGATTGCGCCGGCCGAGGAGGCCCCGAGGGGCTGCAAGCCGCCATCACCTACATTCTCGATGGCATCAACTACCGCCAGCATCTCTACAAGCTCGACCAACGGCTAAACAAGGAGAATGAGAAGAAGAAGAAGAAAGCAAAGGAGAAGGCGGAGGAGAAGGACACGGACATCGACGAGAAGGAAGAAGCGGAAACAAAAGAAAAAAGGAAGTGATGAAGGAGGGGGAGATTGCGCATGACGAAGGACGGGCCAAAGAGCAGAACGTGAGCGAGCTGGTGGCGCTTGCCCGCTCCTTTCAGAGTCCAGAGTCCAGCACCGATCACATCAGGGACTTCATCGAGTCGATCAGTCCGGACAAGGACAACGACGATAGCAGGTACGCACATGCATGCTATGAGCCTTTCATCATCAGCGTCATCATTGTCATCCCCATCACTAGCTCACCCAGACTGCCCACATCTCCTTTGCTGCAGCGCAAGTGAGCAGCAGCGGTTGAAGACGAGAAAGGCCGTGGCTCTCATGACCATCCACAAGGCCAAGGGCCTGGAATGGCCCATCGGTTCGTCCTGACCGCGCCTCGTCGTGTCTCATCTTCTTAAATATTTATTATTATTATTATTAGTATTATGATTATTATTTCAACCGTTTGGTTGTGCCTCACTCTGCGGCTTCAAAGTCTTTGTGGCGCGGTGCAATGCAGACGTGCTGCCAAGTCACAAGTCTGGAGATGCCGGAATTGAGGAGGAGCGGCGGCTCCTCTATGGTATGATCGTACCACTCGTTATCCCATCCGCCATCCCCCACCTCACTCTCGCTTGGCGCAGTGGCGATGACAAGAGCAAAGAAGGAACTCTTCATGACCTTCATCGATGCCAACGAACGCCAGCAGTCAGTGCACCCATCCCGCTTCATAGGTGCACATCCCTCGCTTCTTCTTCTTCTTCACTCACAGCTGTTGCTTACGCGCAACACCACAGGCGAGATCAAGCCTGCGTGCCTCACGAAAACGGTGAGTTTCGCTATTCATGGCGAGTTCAGCGAGCGGAAGCTGCACCCTCTCTGGCCAACCCCTCCCGCCAAGTGGAAACTGCCCGCACCTCCCTTGACGACGTCCCCTACAGCGACATCGACATCGACATCGACATCGACATCGACGGGAGGAAGCGGAGCGAGTCCGGACAAGAAGCGATCCCTCACCAACATGAAGCAGAAGGCGGATGAGCAGGAGGAGCAGGAGGAGGAGGGCAGCCCTACGAAGAAGTCCAAACGTGCTTCGCCGAAGACGAAGCAGCAGCAGCCCGAGGAGGGAAAGCCGCCTCGGCGGCAGACCAGTCTGCTCAATTTCTGGAAGTGAACACCCGCCGGTCACCACGCGCTACGCGGTGTGTTCTCGTTCACGCGATTGTTGTATTTGTTGTCATATTTAGCTACTTACACGGCGGCCTTCTTCTCGCGCGGGGGTACCGGGGGTGAGGGCCGGTTGCGGGGCGGCACGGTGGGGATGGGCGGCAGTTCGGCGTCGAGGAAGGGCAGGTCGGAGGGTGAGTTGATGCCGCCATCTTCGTCCGACGATCCGAACTCTCCGCTGTCGCCCACACCCGGTCGCTGCCCTCGCCGGCTCACGCGGATCGTCGCTCCTGCTCGCCATCGCGTACAATGCAATACGATCATTTTCACTCTCCACTTTCTCGCCACACACCGCACACGCGACACACGCCTATGCCACACGCCGCACGCAACACACGCCAATGCCACGCGCGCTCTTGTGCGAGATGGTACCTGAGTAAGGGCTGCCGATGACGCTGCCGCCCTTCCGCGACTTGCGGTACGAGGTGCGCGGAGGCGCGACGGGCTGGTTCAGGAAGTCGGGCACGCGAGGCCTGCACCCACACACACGCGCAACACCAGGCGGTCAGCCACGCCCATTCAACGCCGAAAGAGCAGGTGAGGTGTTGAAAGCGTACTTTTGAATGGGGCGAGCGGGCCGGGGTGGGCGCAGGGGCGCGTCCTCACCGTCGCCGCCGTCAAGGTTGTCGGCCGAGCCGCCGCCGCCATCGTTGTTGCTGGTCGACTCCTCGGTGCTGGGCCGTCGCGGCGCATCGACCGCGACCGTCGGTGGTGACTGCGCGGCTGCGGGCGGGAGCGGCAGCACTTTGCGCGGCACGGGCGGCAGCACCTTGGCCGGCGCCGAGTGCGACAGCGATGTAGCCGTTCTCGGGCCGCCGCCCGTCGCCACCGCCGGCGCCGGCGCGTAGGGCGAGAACGGCGGCGCCGACACCGAAATATTCAACTCCGACGCGGGCGCTGCAGGCTCGCCGAACGACGCCACGGGGAAAGGCGGCCTCGGCGGGGTGGGTCGTCGCGCCGCCACCGGCGGAGCGCCCGAGGGCGACGTGCCCAGGGGCGGCGACGACATGGTACTGTACGAGGGGGAGGTGGAGGGCGACGGCGTGGAGGAGAGGGGCGAGCTGGAGGGGAAGGAGGAGGAGGAGAAGGGCGACGTGGCCGGCAGGGGGGACGACGAGCCGCCCGCGATGGTCGCGTCTCCTGCCCCTCCGCCTGCGCGAGGCGGTGGGCGAGGCGGCAGGACGTTACCGGCCTTTGGATGTAGCGCCACTTGCGTGAAGCGCGGCGGCTGTACGAAGCCAACCAAAAATTGAAGTCAGTCGTTGTGTGTGTGTGTGGTCGTGCGCGTGGGCGTGCGGATGAGAGGGAAATGGGACCAGTGCGGTTTGTGCAGACGCGGAGTAGACGGAGTGGCCACGCGGTGAGGCAGGCGCGGCCATGGGCATGGCGGGCGACCGATAGGGCGACGACGGCGACGACCCCAGCGACGGCGACCCCGGCGACGCTGCCGACGGGCGCATCGTGGCGCGCATCATCACCGGCGGCGGCAGTACGTCGGCGCTCCCGGCCTCGGCCTCGTCGCGCAGCCCGCTCACCTGCGGCATGCCCCCGCGCGGCCCCATCGAGCCGTTGCCGCCGCCGCCGCCGGTCTCCTTCTTCTTGTCGATCTGGGTCTTGATGACGTTGATGTACTCGGTGAGCAGGAGGCCGATCTCCTCGCTTCGGTCCGTCGACAGCTTCAGGAGGCCCTTGTCTCGATAGGGTCCGAAGTCGAGTCCCACCACGCCTTGGCCTGTCAACCACAACACTCGTCAGCGCCACACACACACACACACACACACACAACGAAAGGAAGAAGAAGCGCACCGATGGCCCATCGCTTGATTTGGAAGTAGTTGTACTTCTCCACGACCCGGAAGTCGTTGCGCGGGTCCTTGAACACGATCTCGCGCGGTGTGACGTCGACGATGACGTTGTCGGGCTTCGCATCTTCGCTGAGCTTCCACTTGGCCATAAAGGTGATCGTGCCCCCGTCCTCCTCTGTGACAGAACACAAACCGACACACACACACGCACCACCGCACGCACCACCGCACACACACGTACACGAGCGTGTGATGATGTGCTCACTTTTTTCAAGAGAAAGCGTGCGATGTACCACCAGATCGACCCTCGTCGCCTTTGTGGATGACTGCCTTCGCGCCCTTGGCAATGTTCTTGATCTTGGAGCCGGTCATTGATCGCGCCAACAATCTGCGGGCGTGGGCCACCATGACGGTTCGTGAGATGTGCGTGAACGCGGGCCGCCTCCCTCACAAGGGCCTCTGCAGTCGGTCGGTACGTACCCTTCTTTCTCCGACTGGCACTCCTCGATGATGTTTCGGAGTTGGATCTTACGCGCGTTACGGAACTTGAGCACAAAGTCGGGCGCGTGGAACGCGGCCCTCTCCGCATTGACCACTATTAGGAGTTAAAAAAAGGCCACTTGACGTTACGAACATCGGACTTAAAAAAAAAGAAAGGGGGAATGCCCAACGTACGTTTGGAGAGGAACCACTCGCGGGCCTTCTTGCCCTTGCGGAGGTAGGGCGGAAAGGGGAGGCGGGGCTGGAAGGGGACGACGCCCTCCTTGCACGAGATGGCGAGCTTGTACCAGGTGCCGGGCTTGCCCTTGGGGTGCGCCACCGGGGTGACCACGATGAACACGTGGTTGAACTGGGAGCGGACCCACTTGGGCGAAAAGGGCTCGTTCTCGCCCTCGCGGAAAATGATCATCACCACGTCGTTACCCAAATGTCGCTTCCGTTCGACCTTTTTCGAAAGGAAAAGTGCGTAAGCGCACACACCACCGCACACACGCACACAAGCACACACCGCACACGCACACGCACACGCACACGCACACACAAGCGGACAAATATGCAGATAATGTTGGGGCGCACCTGTTGAGCGTCGCTGGGATAATACTGGAGAAGAGTTGAGACGTGGAACATGATTTCGCTGCCCTTGTGCTGCGTATGTACACTGTGCGTTCCAGTCGTGTTGGCTAAAGATACAAAAAGAACGAAGAACGAAGAACGGAAGAGTTACAAGAAAGAACGAAAGCGAACGAACGAACTAGTCAGAGACATTCACACATCTCTGTGAACAGATGCGGAACGGACCTTTGACGTCAAGGCCGCCTCTGTAGCCCTGAAAGCCCTCCAGCTTTATCCTGTCGCCCAAAAAGTCCAGAAACTCCTCAAACGCTGGACTTCCGTGCTCTGCGACGTGGACACGCCCAAACATGACAGCATAATGCAACGCGCGTTAGCTCAACAGCTTTCGGTAAGCCACGTCAGCCTCAACAAGAAGAAGGAGGTTGGCGAAGGGGTACCGTTGTTGTACATCTGGTCCTCCGTCGTTTGGTGTTCGCGCGAGAATAGCACGCCGAACTTGTAGTTGACCTGCACGTTCTGCTTCTCGTACGTCAACAGCTTCTCCTTCACCACCAGCGAGTCCCTAAAAGTATCAACGTTGTTACCAGAGTGTAAGTCGCGCCCGCGGCGATATTCACAAACAGTGTAACCAATTTCCAACGCACTTGATGCGATTGAAGCGGATGGGCTGAAGATAGGGTGCCTCCTCTTTGATCGCCTTGATCACCGATCCGGACTGGAAGAACAAAAAGAATTCAATTATTATGAAAAGAAAATAATAAATAATAAAAATAAAAAATATTGCTCTAACAAGCCCAAGCCGCTCGCAAGCAGAGATAGTACCTCGGAGAGCGCCCTCAGTCCAATGGTGACCCGCTCTTGGCCCTGTGACGTTGCACGGCATGCGGCATGTATGAGCGTTTGAGTTCGAGGGGGAGGACGGGCGTAGGTGTGAGTGGGGAGGGTGACGGTAACCTTCTTGGACCAGACGAGGGCCTTGATGGAGTGTTTTGTCAGGGGGACGGGCGGAGACGGCTTGGCCTCGCAGCAGATGATGACCGAACCGATGTTGTTCACCTCCTCGTCCTCCAACCGACTCATGTACACATAGTGTCCTACACACATAAATCGGAGTAGTTAGCCACCAAGCTATGTGCGTGCTGCGGTGCGTGTGCGGTGGTGTGTGTCGTACGCATGAGGTCTTCCTTTTTGTCGGGCGAGAAGAAGTACTCGCGGTAGTAGCACTTGTACTTGTCCTTTTCCACGAGTGGGAACCCGTCCTTCTTCAGCTGTGTCTGGTACTCGCCCTCCACCCCCTGTTCCCGCACGTAACCCTCCTCGTGCTTTATCTGCAGCGGCCACGGCTCGTCTTCCTCGCGAAACTACACACACACACACACACACACACACGACCGCACATGCACACACGCGTCACCGCACACGCATACAAATCCATCAACGCATTGGAGTGAAATGAAGGAAGCGCAGAGCGGACGCGAACCTGAACCCAGGTCTGCTGGGTGGTCTGTTCGGTGCGAAACCACTGTTCCTCTTTCACCTTGTCCTCGTAGCCGGTGAAGGCCACCATCGACGAGGGCACCTAGGGCGGCACACGTGATGCCATTTAAACGATTATTAAACGAATAAAATAAACAAAGAAACAAAGAAAAACAGAAAAAAAGAAAGCAGGCAGAGAGATAAGGTGACCGTCTGGTGTGACGGAAGAGATTTGTTGAAGCAAAATAGAGGAAAATACGAGGGTGCCAAGGCACTCAAGAAAAGAACGAAAACGACAAAAGAGCGAACGTTCAAAGAGGTAGGGGAGCGCACAAGAAACTTGGCCTTGTTGGTGGAGGAGAGGAGGGAGTTGAGAATGGAGAGCTGTGCGGATCCATCCATCTGCAGAGCCATGGGGTCCTCCTCCTCTCTTGTCGTTCCTCCGATGTGGCTCCCCGTGGTCGTAAACGCCCGCGGCCTCCCGCTGTTGTGCTCCATCTTGCCTGTCCTCTCTTCTAATATTAAATAAGAAAAAATAACAATGGGAAATTGTCATTTTTAATAAATGAATATCCTAAGAACACGCACGAATAGGATGGAAAGAAGAAGAAGAAGGGGGGGGGTGAAGAGCCGTACCCGTAAGTCTGCTTTGTATCGATCTCTCTCTATGTTTGTAGAATAACGAAAACGTGTGGAAAAGAGAAGGGAAAAGAGATCGATTGCCGCGGTGTCACTCCAGGCCGATGATGCGTAGACGAATCTTCTAATGCTATGATCTTGTTTTCGCGTCACCCGGGTAGCTATGCAGGCGGTGTCTCGTGTCTTCAAGGGCACTTTGCGGCTACGCAACGACGAGAAGAACGAAGACAGCAGAAAATGAAAAAGAAAATCCAAGAAAAAGGAAAAGGAAAATCGTGATGAATCACTTTTGTGCTCGGCGACCCGTACCGCGAGCTCAAGACCCCGAGCTCGTGGACCACTTCACCGCCCACTCAACTCCTCTTTTCCAAAGGAGGACCTGCCGTGTAGACCTTAGCCGGCGAGGTGTACCACTGACTGGTCCACGATCACAGGGCTTGCACGCATTCGCATTTTCTTTCTGGTGTTCACCATCGCCACTGAGCTCAGTGTTGTTCGCCAGCGTGGTCCCCCACCGCGTGGTCGCTGCCGCCGCTGCTGGGGACGAACTCGCGGGCGTGCTTGGCCCTCTCGATCCACAGGGCTCGTTTGGCCGCGTTGTTGCCTCTTCGTTCCCACAGGTCGGCGATGGCCTGGCAGGTGGCGCGGTCCACCGACTCCACCACGCCCTCCTTCTCCAGCTCCGCCACCACCCTTTCCATCTATCGCCACGTTCGTGTTGTGTGTGTGTGTGTGTGTTTGTGTGTGTGTGTGTGTGTGTGTGTGTGGTGAGTGCGATGTTGTTGGTAACGAGGAAAGGAGATGGGGGAATGGGAAACGCACCTCGTCGTCACGTTTGGCGCCTTTGATGGAGTCGATGATCCGCGCGTAGATGAAGGGCGTCACCCGGTGTTGCTGCGTTTTCATGAACCAGAACACGTCCAGCAGGTCGTGCAGCCGGTCCGCGGGGAGGCCCTTCACGAGCGCGTGAAAGAGGCGCGAGTCCGGCAGGAAGGTCTGGTGCTTGACCTGCTTCCACATGTCCACCACGCCATACGGCGAGCCTACGCACAACAAGACATGCGCGTCAGACATCCCCTTGGGTGCGTTGATGCTGATGACGACCAAACTAATCTTCGCAAGGCGCACCATGCTTTGTGAAGGCCTCGATGAGCGCTGTGTAGGTTTGCGCGGTAGGTCGGATCTCCTCCTGCCTCATCCTATCATAGACCTTCTGCATCCGCGCGAGGTCGCCAGCCCTGCCAAACCTGTTGTTGTCGTTGTGCGCCCACACATGTGTGCATCAGGAAGCTGCTCATGGCCTCTTTCAAGGGCTGCGAGAATACACGGGGGCCGATGTTAAGTACCCGTTGATGAGCGCGGTGTAGACCTGCACGTTGAACTGGAAGGAGGCGCCCCGTCTGAGCTCGTCGTAGATCTTGGCGATCCTCCTCACCTCACCCGCCTTCCCCAAGTGGTTGAAGATGCAGGTGTAGGTCTGTTCATTGGGCCAAAGCTCGAACTTGGGCATCTTCTCCTCTGTGGACCGCAACGCGCGGAGAAACAAAAAACAACAAAGGTGAGGCCCATGATGAGAAGAGTATATGTCATGCGAACGCGCAGCGGTTGCGTACTCAAGGGCTCGATCTCCATGTTGAGCGCGCGTTGCTCCTTCTCCTCCTTGAGCCGTTGTTCCTCCAGGGCCGCCTCATGCTTCATCTCTGCAAGGGTGCTAATCATTCGCTCGATATCGCCGTTGTGGCCCAGGCTGTCGATCAGCGTCGTATACGAGACAACATCGGGTCGCAGCCTCCGCCTAACCACCCAATTGTCAATCTCAGCTTTCAAATCTTTGTATCGAACGTGTGCGATGTGGTGCGTGAGTGCGTGCAAACATACCCTTCCACTGAGCGTGAGCGAGCCTTCATCTCGTGCCACAGGTTGAGCATATCCTTGATCTGGCCGTTACGGCCTAGGCTCCCGATGGTGATGGTGTACAGGTAGGAGTCCACATCGAGCTGTCCGGCCTTCTCCTTGTCCTTAATCTCGTCCCAGAGCGCCAGCAGGTCTTCGACTCGCCCGTTCTGTCCATAGGCCTTCATCACGCAGCCGTAGTTGAACGAGTCAAGCTTCTGACCGCTCGCCTCCATCTCCGCCTTGAGCGTCTTTACGCGATCTGCACATAAGTAGCAGAGCATGTCATTCTCTGACTCTGTCCACCAATGCCACGGTCGCGGATGTGCGTACCGATGTCGCCCATCCTCGAGAAAACGTTCATTACGGCGGAGAGCGTGCGTTGATCGGTTGGAATGCCCTGGGCTCGCATGTCTTCGTAAATGTGAAGCGCTTGCTTCATCCTATTCATTTTGGCGCAGGAATTGATGAGCGAGTTGTAGATTATGGCGTCCGGTTTCACTGTTGACACACACACACACACACACCATACACGTATGTGAGTCTGGGCCTAGACAGTCTCACGGTCGCTCTTTAAAAGTGGGTAGGTACCTTTGGCGGCCTTGATCTTATCGAGTACGAGTAGTGCCTGCTTGAGCATGCCTTGATCTCCCAGTGTGCCGATGAGCCACGTGAAGAAACGCATGTCGATCGATTTGATGTTGTATGAGTGGGCTCTCCCTCTTTTGTCGAGCTTGTCCACGAGCCAGTAGAGCTTCGTTCGCCTCTCCGATTGGTTGGTCTCGGCGCGGATGGCCTTGATCTCCTTCTCCAGCTGCGGGTCTGGAGCGCCCGATGCAGCGGGTGCTGGCCTGGTGGGCAGGTAGGTGAGTCTTGTGAGCGACTATCGAACGACGAGCTTGTATATGCAAAAGGTTTGATAAGAAGGCGATGTGCCGTACTCACTGCCCGGTCGCTTGCCTTTTCCAGCCTTAGCGCCAGTGCGAGAGCCGCTCGAACTGTATGTGGGACTGTGCGGCCGAGTGAGCAGCTTATATGGCCCACAGTTGCGAACTCACAAGTGGAGAAACACGTACGTGTTGTGGTGCTGCTTGTTGCCTGGCTTCTTGAATCCTGCTTTGTTGTTGGGCTTCGTGGCCTCCTTCTGCTTCGTGGCGAGGAACCGACGTGCGCAACCACTCGGCATACCAGTAGTGGCAGAGAAGGGGGTGAAGAGAACACCGGAGGACGAAGAGAAAGGCGAAGAAGCCCTGGCCTCTGCCCGATACGCTGAGCGTCCCATAAGAAGTGTTGTCGAGTGCGCACCAGGCATCTGTGTAGAAATAAAAAAGGTCCGCGTTGAGTCCAAGCCGGTACGCAAGATGAGGCTCAGAAAAAGGAGAGATTTGCAACCTTGCCACAAGCGCCAAGACGCGGCAACGCCATGTTGGACTGCAGCATAGTGTCTAAGGGTGCGGACAAGCGGGCTCGGTGGATTGGCCTCATCTTCATCTCGCTCCTCCGCTCCGTTCTGTATTTTTCTTTTCCACCTGTTTTCTCTTTTCCAGCGACTTGGGCTGACGTCAGCAACAGAGACAACATACAAGAAGAGTTCTTGTTAATCCACACACCGCATCCACCAACACCATGTAAGGCCCTTCCCCTTCGCTTGCTGAGGGACATGGAACAGAACAGGAGACACCACATCAAGAATTAATGTAAATGGAATCATTTCCTTTTCCCATCAGGTCTGCAACCTCTTCGGCTCCCTCTTCGGCTCCCTCCGCCCCCGCCGCCAGCCAGGCCAAGGTGACGTTCAAGATCACGTTGGCTTCTGACCCGAAGCTTCCGTACAGAATCGTGAAGGTGCTCGAGGAGACGCCCTTCACTGCCGTCATCCGCTTCGCTGCCGAAGAGTTCGACGTTGCTGCCAACACCTCTGCCGTCATCACGAACGACGGCACTGGCATCAACCCTCAGGGCACGGCTGGCCAGATCTTCCTGCGACACGGCAGCGAGCTGCGTCTCATTCCTCGCGACAAGGTGGGCCACTGCTGATGCACTCCATCCTGCTCTGTACGATTTTTTCATCCATGCTTGAATCGCCAAGATTTTATACACCAAACATCTGATTGTCCCTCAGCTTCTGGATAACCTTCTGTCGCTCCTCTTCTCGCTTTGTCCAAGCCCGAATGCCCAGCACTCGCTTGGCCACTGTCCGCTGCACCGTCATGTATTTCACAACGCATCGATCGACGCATGAGCCCTCGCCCACCGTAAGGTCTTTGTCCCAGTAGTGCGCGATGCACTTGTCCCAACATCGCCCCAGCACTCTGCAGAGGCCGAGATGAGTTTTTTAGAGAAGATGAATTGGAGGATTAAAGATCATGCGGCGGCACATACCGATTATAAAGGTCCATCTGTATGGTGATGAATTCGGAGGCGGCGAGCACGTCCTCCCGCTCCTGCTCGCTCATCCCCGAGGGCATCGGCTGTCCATTCATGATCTTGAGTTACGAGAATTAAATAGTTTATTTTAATCTTCAAAGATCGTTTATTTACGGAACGGTTTCTGTCCCGATCACGCACGCCTGATGACGCCAGTACGGCCAGCCGAAAGAGGGTGGCCTTCCACGTTTGGACAACGCGGCCTCTTGGTCAAAAGGCAACGCGGCCTTGTTGTGCGATAAGAAAAATAGAACACTGGCACCCCTCCTGATGAAGAGTAGCCTGAACTTTGCAGTGTTGGTGGTGCTGTCGCTCGCTGCAGCCTCCACTGCCGCACTCCACGTTGAAGTGGACGCCAAGGAGCAGTTCTATGCTTTTGTGGGTCGGTTCAACAAGAAGTACGCCAACGACAACGAGTACCAGCAGCGGCTCGCCGCTTTCACTCATAACCTCGCTCAGATTGAGGCATTCAACGCCAAATATGGAGTACGCCCCTCCCCCTCAAGTACAGTCTCCTGCAGAACCGTGGTGATGTTAGCCCTCTAACTTCGCTGCAGGAGAAGACGCAGTTCGGCATTACACAGTTTTCGGATATGACGCCCACTGAGTTCAAGGAACGAGTGCTCATGAAGAAGCCTGGCTTCCCCGTGGGCCAAGGAACACAGGCCAGCCCAAGCCCCTTCCCAACCCCGGTAGTGATTCCAAAGACGTTCGATTGGCGCAACAAGACCGGCATTCTGACGCCGGTGTACGATCAAGGGGACTGTGGCTCTGGGTGGTGCGTTTCTCTGTGCGTGTGGCGGTGCTGGCGCACCCTCGTAGTCACGTCTACGCGAGTCCGAAGTGTGAGACTAAGCCTTCTACCCCCTCCCTCTGCAGGGCGTTCTCTGTGGCTGAGAACCTTGAATCTCTGTGGGCCATTGCTGGCCACGGTCTGATTCCTATGTCTGCGCAACAGCTTATCGATTGTGCTCTGGCCGCTTCAGGCTGCGATGGCGGTATCTCCAACGAGGGCTTCGAGGTATGGATCACCATTCGCCTTGGGCTTCTCGTGCGACCTTCATTCACCGTCACCCACCACAACCGCTACTATCAGTCGATCATGAATGCTGGCGGTCTGGAGAGCGCAGCCTCCTATCCCTACACGGCAAAGACTGACCGCTGCTCCTTCAACTCAAGCGATATTGCGGCCAAGATCTGGGGCTATATGCTCGTCACCCGCTTCGGCAGTGAGCCTATAATGGTACCCATTTGGCTGTCCCCTGCTTCTCTTGTCCTCCCACCCTACCGCACTGACTGCTTGCTCATAGACCGGCTTTCTGTCCTACCTGAGCCCCATCACGGTGTGCGTTGATGCGTTCAACTGGATGTCCTACACTGGCACGAACCTCATCACCAACCACAACCCTTACCATTGGTCCCACTCACGCCGAACTTGAGTGCGTGTGCTACAGGGGGCGTCTTCCCGGCCCAGGGCTGCGGCACTGAATTCAACCACTGCCTGCTGGCAGTCGGGTACAACCTGGAAGCCAACCCGCCCTACTGGATCCTGCGCAACTCGTGGGGAGACAAGTGGGGTATGTCCAATAATCCCCCCTCACTGAGAGAAACTGGAGCAGCAGCAGTGGTGGAGCTTGCGGCTCACTGCTCCCGTGACTGTGACTGTCGTGGCAGGCATGAAGGGCTACATGTACCTCGAGTTCGGCAAGGACGCGTGCGGTGTTGCGCAGAAGTCCTTCTCCGGACTCAACTTCTAGGTCACCACTGTTGGAGGAGAGAATGCAGATGCAGATTTCAGCTTTCAATGTTTGTGATGATGTTGTGAAACAGCAGGCACTGCGTTGTGGTATCACAGCTTGGCCGCCTTTGGGTCGTTGATGATCGAGTTAAGCCAATGCAACAGCGCGCGGTTGACCTGTTTATGACGCGCATCAGCGCGGTAAGAACCAGAGCCTTGGGTGACCAAGTGCTGTAGTGAGTCGGTCTGTACCTCCTGCGGATGCTCCTGCTGCGTCCAGTGAGCGCACTCCTCAATGTGGTGCCTTGACAGCCTCGGGATCTGGATGGGCAATTGAGGAGCACGGCCTGGACGTGAGCAATCGTGTGCATGCTGGATGGTGGGCCGGTAGGTACCCATCGCTCCATGTGCTTGCTGGCCGAGGGAGGCAACACTCTGTCCTTGCCCGCTGTGACCATCAGGCATGGCTGAAGAATCTTGTGGCTCGCCTGTGCGCAGTTCCACCTCCAGTTCTTCTCCACATTCCTTGAATGGTTTCCCCCGCAGCTCATGAGCCAGATCATGCGCGCTCATGCAAAAGAGATGGTGATGGTGGCCTGCACATACCGATACCAGTTGAGCCCTCCCCGAAACCCGCTCTTCTTGAAGGTGTCTGCGTAGTACTGGAATTCGGCTGGCGTGAACATCACGCTGTACTTCATCTTCTCCTTCGGCGGGAAACCGACCAGCATGCCTCCTGCAGAGACAATGAAAGTTAGTAGCGGCGCGTCAGTCTCAACTGCGGTGGTGTGACGCACCGCGCTCGCGGACATTGGCGGTGGAAAGGCGCGTCTTGGCCTCCAGCAGAGGTGCCATGTCTGAGGGGTGGCTCGACCGAATGAGGCAGGCCAAGGCGTACTCCACGTCCCTTTCAAACTCAGCCTCCGCCACTCCCTAGTAGGGGAAAAGTCCATTCATTTCGATCGGATGACGGAATCAGATTACGTTATCGACCACGTTACGTCGTACCTCCTGCATGAAGTAGAGCTGGTAGTCGTAGTTGCCGGGCTTCTCGGTCATAGCGGTCAGGGGGTTGCGCTCCGGGTTTGGCGGATAGAACGGGGTGTTAAGCGCCGCGACGCCCAGAACGCGGCTTGAATGATGCACGGCCATCGCCCAGACCACCGCACCTCCCCTGCGTCGATTGATTGATTGATTGATTGATTGAGGGAGAGGGTGAGTGAGTCATCGCGAGGAGGACAACGTTATGCCTGCAGGTGCCGTGGGCGACTACCAGTCGTGGCCGATGAACACTGCCTTGGCGATGTCCAGGACATCAAGGAGGGCGACGAGATCTCCAGCGACCTCCTGCAAGCCGTAGGCCTCGACCTGTGGACACAGGCCACCACCACTTCTGAGAATGGCCGCGTGGCAGTTCGACAGTGAGCGGTCCTACCTCGTGAGGACCCTGCGACTCGCCAAAGCCGCGCAGGTCAGGAGCGATCACTCGATAGCCTGCCGCACCAAGCGCCTTTATCTGATAAAGCCAGAATATCTTGGTATTATTACAATGCCTGCTGAAATAATAATAATAAAATTCATAAATGCCATTATTGTTTATTGTTTATTATTTCAGCATTATGTATATGTGCGTATATATATAAATATATGCAATAAAATAATTGCAAAGAAGCAGGGGTGCGGTGCCTGGTGGCGCCAGGTGAACCAGAAGTCGGGCCAGCCGTGGCACAGCACGAGGGGCGGCAGCTGCCGTGCACCGGAGGCTTGCGAGCCACTGCCTGCGCTGGTGGTCGTTTGGGTCCACTCCACGAAGTGCAACCGCACGCCAGTAGGCAAGCTCACGTAATGGTGGGTCACCCCCTCCATCTTCTTCCTCTCTCTGGGTGGTTCTACGCTGTTGTTAGTAAAGGGGCAACTTTGTTGTCGACTGTGCTTGTGTGGCAAAGGATGTGAGTTACAAGTTCTTGAGCTAGTCGTGTGTGTGCGGTGGTCGTGCACAAAAGGAATGTTCTGTTGGCGAGCTGCGAGGTGGTCGCACCTGGACACGCAAAGCAGTGCCATGAAGAGGAGGAGGGAGAGCAAGAGCGGCCGAGTGTGGTGGTCTAGTAGTCTTCCTGGATGAGGAGGATTCTCTCCTGGTTGACGGGCAGGTCCTCGCCCAGCAGGTAGGGGCGGTGCTGCACCATGGTGAGCATGTCCCGTGCGGAGATGGTGTTGCCCTCGGGCTGATTAAATACAGTGTGTGGCGAGAAGGAGCGAGCGGAGGCGGTGGAGGCTGGTGATGTTGTGGTAGAAGAGGCGGCCGTTGCGAGTCCTGATGGTGTGAGCGTTTTCGTTCGCTTGCACGCGTCAAGAATGTCCTTGAGGTGATGCTGGCGTAGAGAAGATGATGAAGAAGAAGATCAGTACAAGAGTAACCAAGTGTATCAATGATGAAGGTGTTTAGCTGAAGGGTACCTCCATGGCGTGTGTCATGAGGTTTACGGCCTCGGGTGAGATTTCGGTGAGGCCGGCTTCGGTGGCTATTTTGTACATTCGGTTGCGTAGCGCCCACGATGACGGTGACGTCGCGCCGCCAAAGTCGTGAGCCAGGCGCAGGTGATCTGTTTGGTGGTGGTGGTGGTGGTGGTGGTGGTGGTGGTGGTGGTGGTGGTGGTGGTGGTGGTGGTGAGCATGCGACACGCCAAAGCTGAGGCTCAGATTGAAAGAAGATGGGACGCACCGCTGCCAAGCTGACGCACGACAGGCGAAGGCCGACGAGGAGCGACTCGCGTACGGACGATGCTGGAGGCACCGGGAGCGGCGGCTGCCTTGGCCGCGGCGGCAGCGGCAGTCTTGAGGCGCTTGGCCGAGGGCGCACCCGCAGCTGCATCGCTCTCGCGCTTTAGGCCGCTCGACGGCACCGCAAACGACGGCACCGCGTTGTAGGCATTGCGGATGAGAGACCTGATCAAGTGGTTGTGCAAGGCCACTGTCGAGCCAGCAAGTCAGCATGGCGAAAATCACCTAATGCAAGATAGAAATTTGGGGGGGGGGAATTGTACCGCTCTCCTGACGCCCTTCGAGGATAGCATAGATCTGGCAATCGAACTCGTACTTGGTGAGCTTCGCAGCAAGGAATGCACGAAGGCACGTCCAGTAATCATCTGCCGTTTCCCTCGAGAGATTGCCAAACAGATTGGCCTTGACCTCTTCCAGATCCACTCGATCCATCTCTGATGGAGGGGCTTCGAGCCCCTTTGGTGCGTAAAGAAGGCCGATCAAGCCAAGGGGGGCTACTTGCTATCCACCAACTTCCAATTCCTAATTTTTAAAATTGACTAAATCTTTCCTTTTGTTTTTAGCAAAGGAAATGCGGCTAAAAAAGTTAAACAAAAACTAAATAATGAGTACAGACGTGCGACAAGCGATGGCTTGGCACGCGAGAGGTTCGGGCTCCGTGCGCGTGCACCTGCCCCCACCAAAGTCACCATCACCCTTGCGACCAGTACCACAGGTCGTTCTCCATCTTCTCAGGCTCCTCTCTTCTCCGTGCAGTTGAGTCACCGCACGAGTTCACGGCTTGTGGCTTTCTTCCGATCTCTTTTGACATCACATGCAGGCGTCATGGCGGCCAACAGTCTCCAAGCGGCAGATGCTGCTGGCGGTGCTCGGCCTGGTCTGGCTACTCATAGCTTGCGTTTGGCTCTATACCTACTGTACCGCGCTCTTCGCTTTCGTTCTTTTTTTTGCCGATTTATTTATTTTTAAGTACAATAGAAAATCTAAAATAATATTTTTTTAAAAATAAAATACAATGTGGCAGCGACACGGGTCAGCAAAGAGGCCAAAGACGAGGAGACCGAGGAGCCGGTCTTGGCCTTTCCGTTGGTGCTCAAGGGCATGCACAACGTCAACCGCGCCTGCGAATCCCTTCTTTCTCTTACCTACAACTCTATGCAATGTACGTGGCCTCAACCGCTGTGCATGCGTGCGTGTGTGCGTGTGTGCGTGTGTGCGTGTGTGCGTGTGCGTGTGTGCGTGTGTGCGTGTGTGCGTGTGTGCGTGTGCGGTGGTGCGTGAGCATTATTGACGCCCCACTTTCGAAACAGCTTTGCACAAGGTGAAGAAAGGCAAGACAATCAACGTGATCACATCGTCAGACCAGAAGTACATGCCGGGACTGATTGCCCTCATCAACTCCACCATCGTACCACCCGCCCGCCCGCCCTCACTCTTTTTCCCAGCGTTCCGTTGTGTAGGCTCACGGCTTGTGTGTGCCGGTGGACAGGTGCACACCAGCAACCCGTTGGCCTTCTACATCGTGGCCGACGCCAAGCCCGAACTCCACGAGCAGTTCCAGGAGTTCCTTTACTCGCTCTTCCCGAAGGGCCGGTTTACCAAGCAGACCGTTTCCTTCAAGGCAAGCTTTCTTCTTCACCACACGTCCAATTCACCCTACTAACCATGGCCACTACAATGACTGTGTGCGATGCGTGCGTGCGGAAATGCAGGTCGTGGGGTTTGACACGGCGCGGGTTGCAAAGCTCATCAAGACCTACCCCAGCGTCATGAATGACCCCAAGATCCACGCCAACCCCAACAACTACGCCCGTTTCTACTTCCATGAGATCTTCCCCGAGTACGTGTGTTCTCCCCCCCCTCTGGCGGACGACACGGGTTCTCACGAACACCCCCCCCCAATAAGGCTCTCCAAAGCAGTCTACCTGGACCCGGACACGATCATGCTGGGCAACATCGCTGAGCTGGGAACGATCCTCGACCACCAGGTACTGGTGCTTCCTCAGTCCACCTCTACACGGCGATTGAAGAGGTGAGACCTTGGATGACGAAGTTGCGGTCGTGTCGTGTGCCAGGACGAGTTTTTGTATGCAGTGGCGCAGGGCTTGCCACACACCTACGGAGATGCATTTTATTGGAAGGCAAGTGCTCTCCTTCTTCTCTTTCTTTCGCTTTGTCTTTCTGGAACTCTTTGACACGTTTCGTCCAATGTTGATTTCAACAGTCGCCCATCGTGCAAAAAGCCTTCGACAAGGATGAACCCTACTTCAATGCAGGTGTGGCGGTCATCAATTTTGACAAATGGCGAAGCCAGAACGTGACTGGTACGATCATGCGCCAGCCTTTTCATCCACCCCCTGCGCCGTTCCTTTCCCGATAAGAAACGCACCCTCACGCGAACTCGAACTCGCGGCGGTGACCACAACAGGCGTCGTCGAGCACTGGCTGGCCCTGCACAAGGAGCAGAAGCTCTGGTCTTGGGGCACCCAGCCACCACTCATGGCCGCCTTCTACCGCAACTTCCACATGCTCGACAGCTCCTGGAACGTTCGCCACTTTGGTATTCCCCCCCTTCGCTCTTTCTTCGCTGTCGTTCTTTTTCTTCTCTCTCGCTCCTATTGCTGATGGTGGTGGTCTCTCCGCGCAGGAGCGAAGGGCATGGTGCCACCGCTGGTCGAGTTCGTGCGGGCCAAGGTGCTGCACTGGAACGGAGCCAACAAGCCGTGGAGCGCCGAGTGCCGGCGCGACTCGACCTGCTTCCGCTCGTGCTGGGCGCCCTTCTACAACCACACCCTCATCAAAGAGCTCCTCGCGGCCTCTCCGGACCTCGCCTCCCACTACTCCTCCCTCCTGCGCGCTGTGCCCTGATGAAAAAGAGAACCTGGTCGGAGTTAAAACCTGAGCGCTCGCGAGCTCTTCGTTCTTCTTCTCTCTTTAGGCCTTCCACACGGTGAGTCGGCCCTTGTCGTCGTAGACAGCCTCGGCGCTCTTGGACCAGAAGCGCGAGAGGGCGAAGGAGCACGAGATGGGGATGGTGCCGTTGAGCTCCTGCATGGCCTCGCACACAATGCGCTCCACCATCTGCGCCTCGGCCGTCCAGTCACTGTCCTCGTCGATCTCCACCAGAATCTGGTGCGCATGCGACTGAGAAACGACGCAACGACTAAAGCGAGCGTGAGGTAGGGCCGTACCTCGTCATGAATGAAACCGATAATGCGATAGCCGACCATGTACAGATTCCACATGGCGAGCTTGGCGCCATCCGCAGCCAGGCCTGTGCGAGTGAAGGAGAGAAGTGTGAGCGAAGCTCGAAGCTTAAGAGTTGTTCATGGGAGCAAAGAACCAGAAAACGGAGTGTTGCAGGCTTGGGTGAAGGTCACGAAGCCGCGCACCCGGCCCGTGAGCGTCGTGACGCTGCTACCGAAGATCCTGAAGCAAGCAAGCAAACCCATCTTGTTAGGATAGTGCCCGCTTACGCGAATTCAACGATAGAGAGAGGAGGCGAACCGGCTGAAGAGTTTGTCGCTGCCGACGTTGTTGCTGGCCTCGATCATCTTGCTGATCTCGGGATTGTGGCAAACGGCCTTGATCCCCTCCCACACCTTGTTCTGCCACTCGACGTCGCTTTTGTGCCTCTCCGTCAGCTTGAGCGTGCGGCCGCGGATCAAGTTTTTCACCGCATCTGCGTAACGCCACACATGGAACACGCGTGGTCGCATTAATCTTTTGTCCACCCCCACCCTCATTGAGTAGTGTGGCATGCGTACTGCTCATGACTCGAGGAGCCTTGAGAGCCAGCGCCGGAATGCACTCTTCCCACGTGCACTGCAGGTTATGCGCCACCACAGCGAACTCGCGCTCCCGCAGATACTTGTGCAGCTCGGGGTAGACCTCCTTGGTCAGCCGCTTCTTGAAAAACACCGCCTCTGCAGGCCGCCCGAACACCACGCGCACCGTGAGCCCCGATGGGGCCGTAAAATGAAACGAAAAACGAAACCGGCGAGTACCTGGGTAGCTGAGCTCCACGTTGTAGGCCGTTTTGGCATACTCCTGCAGCCCGCCAGCTGACAACCCGCCAGGTATACCGAAGTTGATGGCCTAGTAGCGGTGTTGGGTTAGCGCCTGTGGATGATGGCGAATAGACGACGGCGTGAAATACCTTGGCTCTCTGTCGGAGGGTCGTGAACTTGGTGCGCAGCTCGCCGTCAGCGCTGTCCTTCCACGACATGAACTGGGCCAGTTCCACGCCCTCGAACATGGACGCCGTGAAGGAATGCGGGTCCACGCCCTGTACGCAGCAGCCGGTAAACCACAATGGTGAGACCACCACGCAATACTACTCTCCAACGCTGACGATCGAATCAAGGTAGCTTACCTTGCGAATGACCTCGGCTAGGTTGGAATAGCCGTAGCGCGCTTCGCACACGGAAGCGAGCGTGCACAGCTCGATGAAGTCGTAGTCGACGGAGAGGATGAGGCGCCCCTCCGACGCTCGAAACATCTCGCGGAACCCGCCCTTGCGCGGCGTCTGTTGAATGGCAGGCCCACCGCACGAGCTCCGTCCGTTGCGCACCATGACCGTGTACTCGGGGTGAGCAACGGGCTCCTGTATGGAGGACACACCGATCACCGACTAGTCAGCTCTGTACTCACGCATATACTGGAACACTGGTCTAACTGTACCCGTAGATGGTCGAGGAACGCCAGGTGACGCGACGCCCGGTCCATCTCGACCCAGCTACGGATGAAGGGATGATACTCGGCATATTGCAGCCTGAAGCGAAAGCAAACAGACACGCGCGGGTCAGTCAAAAGGCGTCGTCAGCGGAGCGAGCGACGTCCACAGCGTACCAGGTCTTGGTGGCGGTGGAAAAGGTGTTTCGGATCGCCGTCTTAGGCACTTTGACCGATACATCGTACATGCTCTTGATGTCTTGGCGTGCCTGTGCACCACAACAAAGGCCGTACGGCGGTTGGGTGAGCAAGATTGCTTTGCAAACGATCAAACGGCCACGTCGGGTTAACGGCATGTTGATCTCACCTGAGTCAAGATCTCCTTGAGCTTTTCCTGGACGATACTGGGCCTCTCCGAGTTCTCAAGCAGCTTCGCTGGTGCTTCGTCGCCATCGCCATCGTCTTCACCGCCATTCTCCGTCTGGTGTTCTCCGCTGGGGGGAGCGCCCGGTTCGCCTTGGCCCTCCCGGAACTTAGCCTTCTTCTTGTCCTCGTGAAACATTCCTGCGTGCAGGACGTGGGAATGTGTCAACACTGGGTAGGTCTCGGTATATAAATCACCCAGAGCTCAACCTTCAAAGTCCGGGTTCTCAACCAGCTGGGCAGTAGCGTCGTAGAGCTTCTTCTCATAGTATCGCTGAATGCGTCGCGCTTGATCGATATCGACGGCCATCCTAAAGATATTCGCCAAAGTGTTGCAGCACTTTAGCGGTTTGGCCACACCCTTTTTCGACGGACAGCTCGTACCCGTTCCTAGTCACGTCGGCCAGGACGATGCTGGCCTTTACCTGTATGCCCTCGCTTAGGGGTCCGTAATCCTGCAGCACAGCCAGACACCACATGGGCCACGTTTAGATACAGCCCCAGTCGTCAAGCAGAGGGATGGCGATTGCACCTTCATGGTGTTGCTAAGAATCTCAGCGCGGTGTGGCGTCATGATCCTTGTGGCCAGGTTGTACATCTCGGGATAGGCGAGCGCCAGCAGCTTCACGTCCCTCACAGCGTCTATGTACATGAGGTCGATCTGTTCCTCCACGTCGACCTCTTGCGCTCTGTGTTGTGCCCACACAAGAAAGCGATGTCAACTTCGACCACCATACGTGCGCTCAACACGCGGACAAGTGTAGGAGGCTGGTGATGATCATCACCACAGTACCCGCTATTTACAGGCGAATAGTATCGCAGGCCTCGTGGCCGTGAGGGGCGGAGGATCTCCTCATCTACCACGTCCTGCGGGAGATAGTCCTGCAGCAATACGTTGAAGTCCCGTGGCGACGGCCAGATGTCGTCCAGGCCCAACCTACGGTGTCACACCGAGCGAGAGGAATTCAGAGACCGGTGCGGCTACCCTTTGTCGATGGCGCTGCATGCGTAGCGTACCTGATAAGTGTATCCAAGAATCCTGTGTCCCGAAGACGTGTGCGATTGGCGATCTCCCACCACCACTGAAGCGCGACTTCTTCCCCTGTTGTGTGATCATCATGGCGGTGTGCAGTTGATAGAAGCTGAGCCCAAGGGTCGGCAGGAGGAGGTGGTGGTGGTGGTGAAGGAATGGAATGGATACCGTTGCGCTCCAGGAATCGCTTGACCAGGTGGAAGTCGACCGCAGCATCGTGGCACACGAACATGTATGTGCTGTGTGCCACGATGAACGCCGCCAGCTCTTGTGGTCCGTCCATTATGACGCAGCTCTCGCCTTTGTGGAGAAGGAAATATAAGATGACGACAAGCAAGGAAGCCGGTGCCGCTGAAGTACCGTTGCTGGCTGCGAAGAAGGTTATGTCATCCACAGCGGCTTCGAGTTGTTCAGTAGTGCGAAGGTAGGAGGTGGTGGCTGCTGAGAAGCAGGTCGGATCTCGCGCCCAGCTCTGCGCATTCGTTCCGGCCTCGTCATCTCGTAGGTAGGTTCGAAATCCGATCAGATTCCTCAGCACCCCCTGCCCCGCCTCCTTCAGCCGTGTTTGCCCTTCCACAAACTTACGGTACGGAAACATCAACGCAGAGAAGGATCCCATCTTCAAGCAGCTTGAAATCGATTTATCAGCAGAAAGCTCTTTTTCAGTACTTTTAAACTTGTTTTTATTTCCTGGAATTCCAAAAAATCACAAGAGTTTGTGTGCGCTGTCCGAGGCGTCTGGCCAAACAATGGCAGTGTGCACATCAAGCGGCTCCGTGTCGCAGAAGGATCTCTTCTCGCTCTCCGTCCCACCGAGCGACTTGTAGAAGCCTATGGCGCCCGGGACAGACCAAACGATGAAGTTCTTTGGCTGTAGGAGGGCGAGCGTGGCGTCCCACATCATGCGCCATAGCGTCTTGCCGATGCCGCGTCCCTGATACGCAGGAAGGACAAATGCATTCACACACTCGGCTTCGTACTCAACACCTCCGGCGGTGCGGTGGCAGGGGATAGGCTGCTGGCCTCGCGTCCACGCTACCACTCGACCCTCCGCCTCAGCTACCCTGTTCGTACCCAAGACTAAGATGCTGCAAAAGGGACCAACCCAACAGGGGAAGCGTACCAAAAGATTATGGAGGGGTCGCTCAGGCGTGGCAACCAGCGCTCAATTCTTGCAGGAAGCTCGTCAGGCTTCGTTACCGTTTCATCCTCAGAGCCAAGAGCGAGATCCATCACACTCAACAACGCCACCACGTCATCGGGAGTTGCTTGGCGGTAGGTGATGTCGTCCATGTTTCGGGTTTGTTCGAGTGTACTCCCGCGACTGTTAGCTGCAGCCCGCTCTCCCACCGTTTCTTTCTTTCGGGGTTCGTCGGGCAACGCCGACGTTAAAACGGTACACGTGGCGAGCGAGAATGCGGGGTATGTACAGCAGCAACATTGGTCTCATCAAACAAGAGATGTCGAAGATCAAAGCAGTCCTCAACGCGGGCCTATAGAGCGGCTTTCTTCTTGGCGCCAAGCACAAGGGCGAGCTGGCGTGACTGGGCCACGAGCTTGTCGGTGCTGTCCAGAATATCAAAGTCCTCCTCGACGTAGCCATTGATGAGGTGTCGACTCTGTAGGAACACTTTCAGCGGTCCTGTTGAGCGTGAATATCGAGTGAGTGAGGAGCCATCACTATTAACACAATTTGCACAATACATTACCTGCAGCCGGTATCCCTCGAAAGTACACGGTGTATTCGATCGTGGGCACCCATGACTCCGGGAGATCAAGCGTCAGCACGGCAGGAATGGAGCCGTCGGCTAAGGCAAGGAGTTGCGAAGTTAGTAACCAATCGCAGGCGTGGCAAAAATGCTATCTCGTACCGAACAGAGCAAGGCTCTTCACGTCGGGCTTCCGTCCATCCTGAAACTGCATGTACATTCTTCGCTCGCAGTGTTCGCCTTTCTTCGTGGGGGCTGTGAGCGGGTCATAGTGGCTGCGCACATCATCAGTCACCAGTCAACGGGCGACACTCAAGGCTAGCGGGAGCTGTACCCGACGATGCTGCGCGTGATGGTTGTGCTGTACGACACTTTCTCGCACTGGTCAATGGGCGGGAGGGTGGGGTAGAGCGTGTGGCGTGGGTGCTTCTCCCCGCCGAGATCCCGGCTCAGTCCATTTGGCTTGGCCAGGTCTGTGAACATGGCAGTGACCCGCAGTCTCTCCACCGCCACTTCGCTCTGTTGTGGTGGAGAGATGATGAGGCACAACGCTGAGCAACACAGGGTGCATTCACTTTGCACCGGCCACGGACCTCATGTCCGTCCTTTGTGGTTTGCTTCACGAGCTGGTAGAGGATGGCCTCTGCCGATGAGCGACTTCCGCTGGCTGATGCCCCACCACACAAGGTCAGCGCCGTCGCAATCATGAGAGAGAGAGAGAGAGAGAGCTGCGCCATTCGTACATTTGAGCGTCTTCACCTTCACAAACGCTCGACCGGCCGTGGCACCCGAGATGAACCAAGACGAGAGTACGAGCGGGTGTGGGTGCGCCAGCACCTTCTCCAACGCCGAAAGCACGATGCACACCAGATACCCGCCTGGCACCGGAGTTTGGGTGAGCGCTAGAGTGGAAGGGGAGGGAGAGGGGGCACTTGCCATTGGGGTGGTGGCCGCCAGTGTCCCAGTTGGAGGTGACGTGGGCGGCATAGGTGAAAGGCCAGCCGGCTGCCTCGTTCTGGGCATGCTCGTCCGCGTTGGCGGCGACCTGCCGCACCGCGGTGTCCTTGTCGAACATGAACAGCGGGCCACTGAAGCAGGCAGAGTCGGTCATGGTACGTGCGCGAGTTGAGGTGAACTGTTTGTTGGCTGCTCTTGTAGTGGTCGGGGAGGGGAAGTGGCCGGGACCCGCGGGAAGATGACAAAACCTGCCATTGGCCCGGGCGTGCGCCTCTTTTCCCCTGCTGTGCTGGGTTTCTCTACCGCCTCACCCACCGCCGGCACCAGCTCTGGCCGGAGTGGGCAAGATGCGGTCTGGTCTTCATTGTCGACAATATTGAAGCCGACAACCACACTTCTGGTGTTGCGCTTCTGGGCCTTCCGGAAACTCGAACGCTGGCATTCCTGCAACGCCAAAGACGTGTGGGTGGCATCCATCTTGATAATCGCACATCAAGATGGCGTCATTCGCGGACACCCTCTACACTCAGGTGCGTCTCTTCCCTTTTCTTCGCAATGCCCACTAACTTCAAAAAAAACATTTATATTGTAATTAAAACTTGATTTAATTAATCTTTACTGATTGCTGCGGGCCAATGCATGAATGCATTTAGGGCACGCGAGTGTGGGTGCCACAAGGCGTCGATGCCTGGGTGCCAGGTATTGTGGCCGAGGATGAACAGGCAGGTGGAAACGGGCTCGTGAAGGCGGAACTGGTGCTCGAAGAAGAGGACGACAACAACGAGGACGACTTCGAAACCACCTCGGGCAAGGTACCCACTCTCTTGTGCCCTCTTTTTCTGTTATTATTTGTATTTCAGTTTTTATTATTCGTTATTATCGCAAGCAACCACAGGCTGGCCATTTACCATTGTTGTGACCTGTCAACCTGCGATGGCACACTGGTCATTCCAACGTGCAGGTGGTCGAAGTGTCCAAAGCCGGCCTTCTCATCAGGAATCCCAAGGTTCGGAGCAGCTTGCTTGCGCCATAGTCGCAACACACACATTTCTCACATTCCACACGCTCCACACACACACAACGATAGATTCAAGATGGCGTGGACGATCTCACCACGCTCAGTTACATGCACGACCCAGCCATCCTTCACGCGCTTCACTTGCGCTACCGGCTGGACATGATCTATTCCTACGCCGGACCCATCCTCATCGCACGTACGCACCACCCATCACTCCTTCTTTCCTTTCTTTCATTTTTTTTTCCCCCGTCTCCTCACACGCAACGTGGTGCGGTGCAGTGAACCCGTACAAGGATCTGGGCGGTCTGTACAGCAAAGAAATGATGGACGCCTACGTGGGCCAGGCGCAGGGTAATCTCTCGCCGCACGTGTTTGCCATCGCCGAAGAGGCCTTCCGCACGATGCGCATGGATCGCTCGAATCAATCCATCCTCGTTTCCGGCGAGTCTGGTCCGTACCACACTTCACCATATCTTGTTGGCGTGCACGGGCGTATGGCGGTTGGCTGACGTGTACCCCCCCCACAGGTGCCGGAAAGACGGAGACGACCAAGTATGTGCTGCGCTACCTGGCGGCCATGGCGTCGGCCACATCGGGCGTGCGAGGAGGAACCAAAGGCCAGCTGCCTCCGCTCGCTCACAAAGTGCTCGAGTCCACACCCCTGCTCGAGGTACTCGCGCTTCTTCTGCCTCTCGCTCTCGTCGATGCCTCCCCTCTAATGCTCTATTGCCCCCCCCCCGGCACAACAGGCCTTCGGTAACTCGCGCACTCGATTCAACAACAACAGCTCGCGCTTCGGCAAGTTCATCGAGATCTGGTTTTCCAATGAGAGCGGTTCCATCTGCGCCTCGGCACTTCGCACCGTGCGTTTCTTCTCGTTCGCTCGCTCGCTCGCTCTCCGCGCTGCGTGCAATGCTGATGTCTCTCTCTTTCTGGTTATCAGTATCTGTTGGAGAAGTCGCGCGTCGTGCGTCCTCCGGTGGGAGAAAGGAATTTCCACTTCTTTTATCAATTGCTCGCGGGCGCCGATCCTCAACTGGTACAGCCATCTCTGAGAAGAAGAAAAAATCAACGCTTGTTGCTTAAACAGTCTTGCGGTGGTGCTAACCCGGGGTGTCCGGTGGTGTGGGGTGTGTGGGATCGACAGAGAGCGCAACTGAAGCTGAAGAGACCGGAAGAGTACGCCTACCTGGCGGAAAGCGAGTGCTACACGGTGGAGGATGTCGATGATAGTCGCGTATTCAAGCAGACGCTCAATGCCATGCGGGTCATTGGGCTGAACGAGAAGGTCCTCCTTCCTCACACTCATTCCGTCTTTCGCTTTTCCAACCACACGCGCGACCTCACTCGCCTGATCGTTGCCATCACCGTGGCGATCAACAGGAGCAACAAGAAGTGTTCAAAGTGGTCGCGGCGGTATTGCATTTGGGCAACGTGCAGTTCACCGAGGACAGCAAAGAGTCGGCCAATCTCGCCGACGAGAAGGACCCCGATGGTCGCTCCAACGGTACATACCCATCGTTTCCTTGTGATTGTCGGCCGAGAGAAACTCAAACTCCCGGCTCGGGCGTACAGGTCCAACCAACAACGCCTCGCTGAACATTGCGGCGGAGCTGCTGGGCTGCAGCGCCGCTGATTTCGCCAAGTCCATGCGCGAGCGAACTATCACTGCCGGCGGTAAAATCCATTCCCCTTTTTTTAGACCACTCTCTCTCTCTCTCTTGTTGCACCTCTCACCGCGCCTGTCATGGATGATGTTTGAACACGTAAAGGACCCAGCGGACAAGAGCGGTTGACGACGCCTCTGAACAAGGCCAAGGCCGAGCAGTCCCGAGACGCGCTCGCCATGCTTCTCTACTCGTCCCTCTTCGACTGGATCGTGCTCAAGATCAATTCCTCGCTTCACGAGGATTCCTCCGCGTCCACGACGAACAGCTCGTCGTCGGGCTCGTCTTCTTCGTCGGTAGCCGCCTCGCCGCCTTCCCCCCCCCCGCCCCACTGCGCCGTTGACTCACGGTGCAGCGCGCACGGCACAGATCTCGTCCTACTTTGGTCTGGGAGGCAGCGGTGGGAGCGGAGGTGGTGGCATGCGCGTGGGCAAGCTGGCCGCTTCGCGCGAGGCGTCCTTCATCGGCATTCTCGACATCTACGGCTTCGAGAGCTTCGAGACCAACGGCTTTCCTCAGTTCTGCATCAACTACGCCAACGAGAAGCTGCAGCAGCACTTCAACCAACACATCTTCAGTACGCTGGCCAGCCAGTCCCCCATTCACTCACTCAACGCAAACCAATCAACTCCAGCTCAGCCACGATCGACTGAACTGACCGACCTTAACCGCAGAGTTCGAGCAGAAGGAGTACATCAAGGAGAAGATCGACTGGTCCTACATCAACTTTTCCGACAACCAGGCACGCCTCCATGCTCACTTCATTTCACCCGCGCCGCTGATTCGGTGGTGCGGCTGCTGATTCCTGTCGGCGCTGGCAACCACCGACAACAATCAGGGCTGCATCGACCTGCTGGAGAACAAGCCGATGTGTCTCCTGTCGCTGCTGGACGAGGAGTGCCGGTTCCCCAACGGCTCGGACGCGTCATTCGCCGCCAAGGTGCGAAAGACCCACAAGGAGGACGACTTCTTCGCCGTCCCGCGCTTCTCGCAGACCGGATTCACCGTCAAGCACTACGCCGGTACAATTCCCCCGCCCCGCCCCCCGGTTTCCGGGCCTACATTCAGTTCGGCGCTCTCACCTTTTGGGTGCCAGGCGACGTGACCTACGAGACGAAGACCGGCTTCTTGGACCGAAACAAGGACGTGCTCGTACCGGCCCATCCGCTCATTCTGCAGGCCTCGTCCAATCCCTTCGTCAAGGCTCTGCTGTCCGCCAAGCCGGCCGCCCCTTCGACGGGCGCGGGTGGCTCGGCTTCGCCCGTGGTACCCGGACGCCTCCTCGGCGGCTTTGGCTTCGGCAAGGGTACGCATCGTCGCCCATCATGGTATTCAGTCGCGGGCACCACTTCCCAATCGCGACCAACCCCGTCGTCTTCGTTCTCTTTCGCTTTCGTGCGCCGGTTTCAGGTGGTGGATCGGGCACGGCGGCAGCGACGGCCAGGTCGGGCACGGGCGTGGGCAAGTCGTCCTTCCAGTTCGTGGGCGTCATCACCCAGTTCAAGGAGTCGCTCAGCCTCCTCATGGACTCCATCGGCGCCACCCAGGTACTGCCGTCCGCTGCTTTCCTCACCCGCGGGCACACTTTCCTCATTGTTGGTTATGTCGTGCGCGTCGTGCGTAGCCCCATTTCGTGCGGTGCATCAAGCCCAATTTGGAGCAGCGGGCGGACCTCTTCGTGAAGCCCCTGGTGCTCAACCAGCTGCGGTGCGGTGGTGTGATGGAGGCCGTGCGCATCTCCTCCGCCGGATACCCCTCGCGTACCTCCTACGCCAAAATCTACGATCGGTGCGTTGCCACATCATTCCGCTGCAGTCTCCAATCCGCGATTAGGCTCACACACACACACACACACACACACAACACTAACACAGGTACAAGAACTTGGTCAAGCACACGCCGGGGCAGGATGACCGCGAGTCCTGCATGATCCTCTTCGAGGCACTCGGCATCCCGGCCATCGAACGCCAATTCGGTAGCACCAAGCTCTTCCTCAAGTCTGGAATGGTACGTACTATAATTCACATAATAACACAATTACCTCTTTTATTATTACTCTTTTCGATTAATATTACTTCCTTATTCATCATTACTGTTTTGTTTAATAAAAATATATAAATAATTGATTGTTTTTGTGTGCATGATAGATCGCCCACCTGGAGAAAGTGCGCACGATTCGTTTGAATTGGGCCGCAGCCGTCTTCCAAAAGAACTGGCGGCGCATCGTCACCGAGCGGTGGTACGTGGCCACACGGCTCAAGGTCATCCGTGCCCAAGCACGTACGTCTCGCCGCCTCGTCTGCTCCGCTCTCACCACACTCATGTCCTCCATTCTCACTCGTCCCTGTGTGTGTGTGTGATCACTTCCGCAGAGGCCCGTGTATTTCTGGCGAAGCTCGAGAAGGTGCGCCTGAGGAAGAACAGGGCGGCCGTCATTCTTCAGAAGTACGCGCGGGCGTGGCTCGGACGCCGCCAGTACAAGTCCACCGTCCACGCCGCCGTGCTCTTCCAAAGCAGTACGTTCTTTCCCCCACGAGCAAACACCCCACGTGTGTGCTTACACCACACATGACACACACACACACACACACACGACCAATGGTACACAGTCTTCCGCGGAGCCTATGCGAAGAAGAAGGAGGAGGAGCGGTTGCGACGCGAGGAGGAGCAGCGCAGGCGCGAGGCCGAAGAGCGTCGACTGGAGGAGTGCCGGCTGATGAAGGCTGAGGACCACTACAGCCGCGCGATGGCCAAGGAGTGGAAGCGTCAGGCCGAGGAGCAGGAGCGGCTGCGGCAGGAGGAGGCCGAGCGTCAGCGCATCGCCGAAGAGGAGCGCCGGAAGCGCGAGGAGGAGGAGCGCAGGCGTGCCCGGCGCGAGGAGAAGCTGCGCAGGCAGGAGGAGGAGAAGCGCAAGGCGCGCGAGATGGAGCAGAAGATGAAGCAGGAGATCATGAAGGGCGACCAACAGCAGAAGGAGCTCCTCGACCAGCTCAATGAACTCCAGCAGCGGTACGAACACGACATGCGGCTCCCCTATTTTCTTCTTTTTTTTCCCTCACACCCGTGTGTGTGCGTGCGTGCGTGTGTGCGGTGTGTGCGGTATGTGCGTAGGCATGATGCGGAGGTGGAGCAGAAGGACAAGCAGATCAGCAAGCTGGAGCGGAAGCACGAGAAGGAGCTGGCCAACATCACGGCGGCCATGCAGCAGCAGAGCGACGAGTCGGCCGAGCGCGCCCGGCGCGTGCAGGAGGAGATGGCGAGCGAGCTCGAGCGGCTCAACCGCGAGTGGCAGCGCAAGCTCGACGACGTCACCTGGAAGGCCGAGCAGGAGCGCCAGGAGTGGGAGCGCGAGCGGGCCGCCTGGGCCGCCGAGCGCGCCCAGCTCGCCGCCGACGTCGACAAGTGGAAGCGGGCCAACGAGGAGCTCGAGGCCGAGCTCAAGGTCATGGAGGAGCGGCAGAAGGGCATCGTGCTGGAGGCCATGAACAAGCAGGACGAGGAGATCGAGACCATGGCCACCCTCGTGGCCGGCTCGACCGACGAGGGCCGCAAGCGCCTCCTGGGCCTCGTGCTCGCCGAGGAGCGCGGCTTCGTCTCCGGCATGCCCGTGCCCGCCGTGGTTCGTCTGCCTCGCATCCTTAGCTATTGATAGCTGAAGAGTCCAGTGCTGACTGCGTCGTGTGTCGCGTGTGTCGTGTTGCGTGTGCGTGTGTCGTGTGTGTCGTGTGCGTGTGTCGTACACAGGTGTCGTTCAGATTCCTGCGCCACTGGGGCGAGCTGTCGCTCTACCTGTCGGCCAACCAGCAGTCGTACCTGCTGCCCTACACCATCAACAACTTCCGTGCGCTCATTCAGAGCAACCTGCACGACAACTCCCTGTTGGCCTACTTCACCTCCAACATCCTCCTCATGCTCCATCTTCTCCGCAAGGTTCGTGCCACCATCTCGACACACACGACACACGACACACACGACACACACGACACACACGACACACACGACACACACAAGCTGACCATATGTATGTGGGGGGGAGCAGGAACTGGCCCACATTGCGTTCACGAAGACCAAGCGAACGCGCGGCCACGAGCGCAGCTTCTCGTCGCTCTCGTCGTCGCCGCGCCACCGGCGCTCGGTCTCGGTCGCCCGCATCGCCGACGCCGCGCTCGAGGGCAGCGCCAGCAACGATGCCGACGCCGTCGACGCCGACGCCGACGCCTACATCCTCCACCTCCCGCCCCTCGACAACTCCATCGTCAACCCCTACCTCCTCTGGAAGTGCGTACTATCGCCCACGCCCACATGTCTTAAGTTGGTTGCTGACGTCATCAACGCCGCCGCCGCAGCAAACTGGAGGAGGAGAATCTGGTGACGGAGCCGCAGGGCAAGGAGGCCGACGGCGACACGGTCGAGGAGGCCGCGGAGCTGGTGGACGAGGGCCCCACCGAGGGCCTGCCGCCGGTGAAGTGGTTCGAGCGCGAGCTGCGCCGGCTCCTCCGGACGGCGCTGACCCTCATCCACAACAACCTGCGGTCGGCCCTGCGCAACGTCCTGCAGAAGGCCGTCTTCGAGAGTCCCCTCCGGCTCAAGAACCCGCCCCAGGGCAGTCGCCAACGCCGTCCCAGTACCCACTCCCGTTCCCCCACCCTGTGCGGCGTGTGCGATGTGTGCGAGTGCAACGTGTGCGGCGTGTGTGATGTGTGTGCGATGTGTGTGCATTGTGTGCGATGTGCGATGGGGCGCTGATGCTGGGTGGGTGGGTTGCAGGCAAGTCTGTGGATCAGGTGCCCGAGGAGGAAGAGGAGGAGGGGTACATTTCGATCGAGCAGATGACGACGATGATCGACTACTACCAGTCGTCCTCGCCCTTCTCCTCCAAGGACGACAGCCGCGCCAAGGTGTGCTTTTTTTCATTAATTTATTTATATATTTCATATATTTCATATATATTTGTTTCTTTTTAAAATGTATTTGTTATTTATTTCGTTTTATTCTCGTGTTGTGTTGGTCTCAACCGTTGGTTGGTTGGTTGGTGGTGGTGTGCACAGACGGTGAACATGATCAGCGTGATATCGATCCTCAACTACTTCCTGTACGTTCTGCAATCGAACTTCATCGACTTTGCCATCGTCAAGCAGTTCTTCGAGCACACCTTCTCCTTCATCGGTTCGCCTTTCCCCTCCCCTCCCACCCCAATCCACACCCCACAACGCAACTGTAAAGGCTAACTTTTATTTTTACTTTTAATTTTTATTTTGCCTTCTGCGCAGACTCGTTCCTCTTCGACATCCTGCTCCTGAGGAAGGACCTCTGCAGCCGCAACAAGGGATACGAAATCAGGTTCGCGGCACACCACCACCGCACACACGCAACCGCACACGCACCAACACGCACGCGACACAGGTGGCTGACCCGCGGAAAACATATATGTTTACTTTTTATGAAGGGTGAACATGCGCAAGCTGGAGCGGTGGGCCGAGGAGACTGGCGCCGATTGGGTGGGCCGCGCTGGCTCGTGCCTGGGCCACATCCAGCAGGCCACCGGCGTGCTCCTCATGTCCTACGCCGAGAAGCGCCAGCTCTGCACTGATCTCAACACCCGCCGCGCCAAGTACCCCCCCCCGCACGACACACACGACACGCAACACACGACACGACACGACACGACACATACGACACGCAACGCGCGACTCGACACGCGCAGGCTAGCTCACTCGATTCCTCGAACAGGTGTGCGTCGTTGAATGTGTTCCAGATTCGTCAACTGCTGTCGATGTACACGCCCGACGAAGGCGAGGACAAGATCCCGCTCGACCTCATGGCCCGCCTCTACGAAGGCGTCGGCGGCTCGTCCGGCAGCGGCGACCGGTCCGGCCGCCGGAGGCCGCGGCAGCTGCCGCCGCCTGCCGACCAGGGCGCCCTGCTCATCGACTCAGCCGTGGTGGGCGAGGTGAGCATCGCGACGATGCACTACGTCGAGTGCAAGGACGTGCTGGCGCTGCCGTTGCCGCAGACCATCAAGCAGTCCCTGCAGGCCCACGAGAAGGAGAAGGAGGAAGAGCTTCGCAAGCTCCAGCAGCGCGCCGACGAGGACGTCAAGAAGAAGCGACGCCTCCAGAGCCGCAAGTCCATGGTCTTCTGGTAGTCCGCCAGCAGCACAACCACCACTGTTTATTTTAGGCCTTTATTTATTGCGTTTCACGCCTTGATTGTTTAACATGATCAAGCATCCTTTTCCACCATCTCCCCTGCACCCCCGTTGTGGTGGCTGTTGGCACAACGTGGACATCGCGCACGTACCGTACGGTAGGTTGGACGCTTGGTGTAGCGCACTCGCCACTAAGGCCAACGCCTCCTCCACCACGATCGTTACGGGTGGTTGGTTGGTGTGCGGTGTCGGTGTACAAAGCAAAGCAAGCAAGCAAGCAAAGGGAATTGGGGTGTGCACTGTGTCTATCACAGCAATCATGATGATGATGCCTAACAAACAAACACACGCACGGGTACGCGTGCGGTAGTGAATGGACTTTTACACACACCAACCCCACGCCTGACAAGACGAAACGGCACGGCACGGTTCACGAGACGGGCACTCGACAAGGAGCATGCACCACGACGTGAAGAGCACAACGCGTAACCATAACGCCACCACTACGCAGTGCGAACTGAAGAGAAGAAGGAAACGATGAAACATGGATCACGGCGCAGGTGCAGGGAGAGAGCAACCGGGCAGGGGACGGAAGGTGGTACCCTTTAGTAGGGAGCGCCTCGGCTCTTCTTCAGCTGGACCTTGAGCCGCTTCTCGCCCACCTGCAGGCCGTCCATGTTCTCGATGGCCAGACGGGCCGAGTCGGCCGACGCGTAGCTTACAAAACCTGAACGTGGTCAGGGGGGTGAGTGACCATAAGGGGCCGCCGAGAGGAGACATAGACGAGTGGACGTCGTACCGAAGCCCTTGCTGACCATGGTCATCTTGTCGAGGAAGACCTTGACGCTGAGGATTTGGCCGAAGGGTGAGAACAGGGTGAGGAGATCGCCATCGCCGTAGTGCGTGGGCAGGTGGTAGATGAACAGGTTGGCGCCGGGAGGACCTGAAAGCACCAAGGACAACAGGGTTAGACTGTGAAACAGTACAGCTGGCGAACTTGTAAGTTGGAACGCTACGGTACCCTGTGCTTGGTTGCTCATGCCGCTAGGGGCGGGGGTGCCACGGCCCATAGCCATCGACGTCAGCATGTTCATCTGCTGGTAGCCAGACACAAACAACGTTGCCGCCAGGCGAAAGAAACGATCAGTTGGTCGGGTCGAGGCGTCATTGTGAGTAAATAGCGGAAGACTGTGGTGTACGTACGTCTACTCCTCCGCCGTACTGCCCATACTGCTGGGCCATGAGCATTTGGAGCTGCAGCTGCTGAGCCTGGAGCTGAGTGAGTAGAAACACTCCATCAGCACCAAAAGGTGCTTTGCGGGACGAAGCAACAGCGAAGTGGAAGCGTTGGTACCTGAGCCATCATAGCGTCCTGACCTCCCATGCCCATGCCCATGCCCATGCCGCCCATACCCATACCGCCCATGCCGCCTCCGGCATTCCTTCTGCCTCCGTCAGCAAACTTGACAGTCAAGGGATTGGTTTGGCCCTGTTGAGGATGAAGGGAACGAGAGATGAGAACCACTAGAACAGACGGTACCGCTAGTTTCTACGTTGTACCTGGAAGAACATCTGGCCGTTGCAGGCGTTGATAGCGTTCACGGCGTCCTCTCGTCGGTGATACTTGACGAAAGCGCAGCCACGCGAGGAACCGTCGGGCTCGCGCAGAACGACAACCTCGATGATGCTGCCGTAGGGCTGGAAGATGGCCCTCAGGCCATCCTCGCCCACGGTTCTCGGGAGCATGCCGATGAACAGCTTGAACTCGGTCATGTTATCCATACCGGGCATTCCGTAATCGGGCACGGGGGCTGTTGCAAGAATGAGATTAATGATCGGTAATGCAGCATCCAGAATGTACTCAGATTTGTACCAGGGGTGTATCTGGGCGCGTCGCCGCCACCGCCGTGAGCGTACTTGACCTGAATGGGACTAGTCATGCCAGGGAGGGTCTGCTTGTTGTGCAGGGTTTCGATTGCAAGCTCGGCCGAATCGGCATTGTCGTAGGTAACGAACGCGCAGCCTTTATGAACATTTATAAACCGATTAGTGCACTGACGACATTCAATCTTCACTGGAAATTGAGAGCATACCTCGAGATTCGCCGGTGGCGCGATTGCGGATGATGGCAACCTCAACGAGATTACCAAAGGGCGCGAACAGGGGGCCGATGTAGGGCTCGGTCATGCTCTTGGGCAGCTGGCCGATGAACAACTTGACCGCACCAAAGGGCTTGTTCAAGCTAGCCAGCTGCTGATGCTGTTGCTGCTGAAGCTGCATGGCCGCCACGAGGGCGGGATCGGCCGTGTAGGTAATGGGAGCAGCTTCGGAGGTGGCCGAGGTCACCTGCGGCTGAGCAGGTGTCTCTGATGATGGGGTGGGTTGGGGGGGAGCCGAAGAGGGAGCAGATTCCTGAGCAGGTGACTCCTGCGGTTGCTGCTGCTCGGTCGATTCAGCCGGCTGGGGCTCAGCTGAAGTAGGAGCGGTGGTGGCAACCTGCTCGGTGGATTCAGTGGTTGGCTGCTCCATTATGTGATGATGTGATGTGATCGATGCACTTCGATTCTGCGGGTATGAAAAAAACGGGAAAAGGACAGACA
>NW_004457345.1:21902-24275 GCF_000313135.1 Acanthamoeba castellanii str. Neff | reverse complement strand
CCTTTGTTTCGTTGTTGCGCGTGTGCGGTGTGGTGCGCGCGTTGTGGCCACGTTCGTGTTAGACACACGTCACCAGGAGGAGGCCTCGCGGTGAGGGGCGTTCATTGAGAGATTGGCAGAAGAGGGGGGGGTACCAGCGACTCGGTACGGAGCTGAGCGTAGAGGTTCTCCACCTTGTCGCGGTCGATGTTGCGCAGCTTGGGGTGGCACCTGCTCCGCGCGTAGGTGATGTACTTCCGCAGCAGCTCCTGCGACAGCGCGAAGCCGTCCTCGTTCTGTGTTGCGACCCAGCGACCAGCTCAGCGATCGACGCGCGCGCGGGGTGGGCGGGCGGGGCGGGCGGGGCGGGTACCTTGTTGTTGTGTGTGGTCTCGCGGCGCTCGCTGTGCGGGTGGGAGTTCATGTGGCTCCCCACCACGAACTCGGCCAGGGCCTCGTCCACGATCGGGTCCACCGTGTCACGCACCTGTGTCGGATTGCGTCAACCAGGCGCGCCACACGCGACACGCGAACATAACACACGACACACGACACACGACACACGACACACGACACACGACACACGACACACGACACACGACACACGACACACGACACACGACACACGACACACGACACACGACGCGATGGTCGTACCACGCAGAGGATGTCGAAGCGGGACATGATGGGCTCGGTGAGCTCGACGTTCTGGGCAAAGGAAAGCGCAGGCCTGATGCAGAGGAGGGGGGGAGGTGAGGCCACGCACACGCGAGCGCGGAGCAAGAAAGAGGCCTCGTCAGCTGAGCGCTGAGGCGAGGTGCGGAGGTGTTGCGTACCGGTAGCGGCCGCCGATGGGGTTGGCCGCGGCGATGATGGTGCAGCGGGCCAGGAGCGTCGTGACGATTCCGGCCTTGGAGATCGAAATGGACTGCTGCTCCATGGCCTCGTGAATGGACGTCCTGCACCACCGCGTACCACGTCAGTCGTGTGCGTGTGCGTGTGCGTGTGTGTGCGTGCGGTGGTGCGTGTGCGTGTCGTGTTGCTCTTTTACCTGTCCTTGTCGGTCATCTTATCGAACTCGTCGATCATGCACACGCCCTTGTCGGCCAGCACGAGGGCGCCGCCCTCGAGGATCCATTCGCCCGTGATGGGGTCCTTGCACACCGCCGCGGTGAGACTGTCGTGCGTGTCGTGTCGTGAGTTGTGAGTGCGTGTCGTGCGTGTCGTGTCGTGTGCGGTGTGTGTCCACCAGGCGGCGGTCGTACCCCACGGCGGAGGCGCCCTGGCCCGTTGTGTAGACAGCTCTGTGCGCGGTCTTCTCGGCGTACTTGAGGAACTGCGACTTGGCCGTACCGGGGTCGCCCACCAGCAGCACGTTGATGTCGCCACGCACCCGATGCTTCTGCTTGTCGAACTCCTTACACTCTGCGTTCGCAGCAAAGCCGTGGAATACATTAAAAATAAATAAATAAATAAGCCGTGGGCGGGCAATGCACATAATAAATAAATGCATAAAATAAAAATAACTAATAAAAAGAAATATAACCGTACCGCCGCCAAAGAGGGCCAGGGCCAGGGCCGTTTTGACGTCCTCGTGTCCATAGATGGAAGGCGCGATGGACGCGATGATCTACAAATGAATCACCATTAGAATTCCATGCATTCCCAAGGTTGAGGTCTGTTGTTGCAAAAGAAGGTGGTAGGTATGTGGTGGGTGGTGTGTGAGCGGATGTCACGTACCCGCTCGCCGATGCGAGGGTCCTTGGACAGCTTGATGATCTCGGCCTGGTCTTCGGGCGTCAGCAGGAACGACGCGTAGAGGTCCTCCTTCTTGGTAACACCTGGCGCACGACAAAGCAGGGACGTTAGCGAACTCAGCGCAGCGTTGTCCCATCTCCTCACACGCACACGCACACGCACACGCACACGCACACGCACACGCACACGCACACGCACACGCACACAACACTCGCACGGGCCTGGAGGAATGCGTACAGTTGGCCTCGATGATGGTGGCGAAGACGGGGAAGCCGTTCTTGGTGTTAAGCGAGGCGTCGAAGTTGTTGCGATAGACGCCGATCACCTCGATCTCCTCGCCGGGCGACGCGCAGTCGATCATGTCGGCTAGGAGGATCACGTCCTTCGTGCGCGGGAGCCGGCCGGCCGGCACCGTGCCCGGGCTCTCCTGGAGTGTGATCTTCTGGTAGTTCCGGTAGGCCGTCTGCTCCGTGTTGATCGTGAACGGCCCCTTGCTCTCGCACTCCGTACACCTCTGCACCTTGATCTCTGCACCCCAATAATAATAATAATAATAATAATAAGAAAAACAATAATAAGAATAAAAAGAATAACAACAAAGAACAACGAATAGTTCAGATTCCATGGCTGGGAAGG
>NW_004457345.1:19291-20666 GCF_000313135.1 Acanthamoeba castellanii str. Neff | reverse complement strand
CATTTCGAGAGGAAACCACTACGGTCCGTGTCCACGGCCATAAAGACCACTGCACATGGGGGAGGGGGATAGTCAGCGCCTCGCCGAAGGCTTGCAGAAGAGACTGGTCACGTACTATTGGCCTTCTCCTCTAGACTGCCCTTGGAGATGATGGAAATACCCGACAGCAGCTCATTCAACGAGACTGGAGTCGCAGAACATGGCGTAGAACAAGTGTTCAGAGATCAAGGAGTGCAGTAGTATGGCACTCATTGGATGGGGGGGGGGAAGTAAGTACTTCGGCCGTCATGGTCTACGTCGAAGAGAGAGAAGAAGAAGCTTAGGCGCTCCGGGCTGAAGTCCATGGTTGGATACTTGGCGGTGACCTTCTTCATGACCTTGATGAAGCCCTTACACGTTATGGGTTTGCCGTTCTTGCTCTTCTCCTTGAACGCCACCACTATGCATTCCAGCTGCTCCACGTTCAGGTGGGTGCTCCCTGCCACCCCCTCGCCACCCCCTACGGTGCTCTGGTCCGCCCCCATAACCTTGTTGCCTGGCCTGGGTTGTTATGTTTTACACTGAAACATAAAAGGTTGCAAATGAAGTCTTGTTTTGGAAAGACATGTTTGAAACAGACAAAGATTGCAAATGAAATCGTGTAAAGACTTAGGGTTAGGCGAGACCATCGCGCAAACCCTGGCCGAGATCCCGTCATGTTCTGGAGCGGCCACACGGATCGCGCGCGGTGATTGTCGCCTCGATGGTCCTCTGCGGCCTCCGCATGCTCGGCACCACCTTCCTCTCCGACAACACCACCACCGCCCTCTTCCTCCCACTGCAGCTCCTCGGCGGCCTCGCCTTTGGGTACGAAATGACACGACACGACACGAGTATGTGGCTCACATGTACGTCTTGTGCGATTAGGTTGACCGTCATGAGAACGCTATGGCGGCCTCGATCGCGTCGCAGTCGCTGGGCGACACGGCGCAGGTGGTGGGTTCCGGAGAACGTGGAAGATCCAATCGAGAGGCAGACATGTTACCCCTTCAAGTAGCCAGCACAGAATAATAACACAAGAAGTAATGGTCAACTACTCACACTCTGAAGGTTGGAATTGACCAAGTGCAGCAGGCAGTTTACTTTGCAAAACTGGGCTGACCAAGTGTGCAAGTATTTGCTGGACACATGGGTGTGCAGTGTGACGTCACACCAAGCCCAGCGAGCAATACCCCAACACCCTAATTACATTCACAGACCAAGAGTTTGAAGAGTTGATTAAGTGTCTACCGGAGGACCACACCATGTGACGTCCTCTTGGGCGCCACCTTCCTCTTATTCCTTCTGTCTCTTCTTGTGGCCGTAGGGGGGTATCGTTTCCATCGCGCGGGCCGCC
>NW_004457345.1:15122-16676 GCF_000313135.1 Acanthamoeba castellanii str. Neff | reverse complement strand
GGCCTGGCGAGGGAAATTGTCGAGGAAGCTGACCATGGGGTGCCAAAACCAATCTTGCTTGAACAGGTAGGCAGCATTGTAGGACCATCCCCAAGTGTAGAAGCCCACCTGCATGATGGCCTCCTCCAGTTTGGTATAATGGGAAGCCTTGAGGTTCAGGGGCTTGCCCAATGGCTGTACCATGCACAGAATTTAACTCTATAAATTAATTGACCCATCTTCAAAAAAGCGAGGATGTTGCTGCGATGAAGCGTACCTTGACAACCCAGCGGGCGACCACAAGGCGAAGGAAGGTAAAGAAGACGGCGAACCCCAGGATGCGAAGGTAGAACGCCGAATCACCATACCACGAATCGCGATGGATGATCTTGTAATAGCCATGGGGGACGACGCGTCCGGCAAAGATTTCTACTGTGGAGAGCACGTGCGGCGACGAAGCCATGATGGACCACCCCGAAGCAAGAGGAGCTCTTGCGATTTGTTGTTCTTCTACGCTGCAAACCACGGTGGGCGGGAAAAAAGAGTTGCACTTTATCTTCGGACAGGCACGGCGTTGGAGCGTCCTCGCGGCCTTTTCCTGCGCGCACGCGAGCAACCAGAGGTGTCCGCCACCATCGTCAATCGTAACAACAACCAAAACCAGACGTCGCGGCGGCGGGGCGATACGTACCACCACCCCGACTCGCTCGACGCGCGGCACTCTGGCCCGCTTCGTTCATGGTCGCTGCCGCCTCTTTGTTCTTAGGCACCAATGGCGATTCGTTAGCGATTGAATCACGTGTGGTGCTGAAGTTGCACACGCAGGCCAGCGCGTGTGCTTGCGACCCGTTATTGGCAAACAGCCGCATGTGTGACCAATAGACTGCGCGCACCACTGTTGGGTTAGAGAAGCCAGAGCCCGTATGACCAGCGCGAGAGTGATGTTGACGAAGCCCACCGAGTTGAAGGTGAAGTCGACATAGCGCCCATTGTTGGCGCTTTTTCTCCTAACCCAACAAGTTCCTTGGCATTGGGTGATGGCTCATCCAAATCAAGGGTTCACTTGTAAACAACACATCATCACCAACACACACTTCAGTTCCCGCCCTAAGCATACATACAAAACGACCATGTGACTTGCAAGTCCTCTCTCCAAAGTTGCCTTTTTACCACAGGCCATGGCCGCCGGTCTTCTTCAGGCGCACACCTGCCAAAGAGAACAGAACAGAACAGAACACCAGGTCAGACATCAATAACGCACGAGCGTGCGGCGCACGATGACCATCAAGCCAAGACGTACCTGCGTAGCGGACGGAGGACCTTGGGTTGCCGTTGGCGTCAAACCCGCCAGCCGCGGGAGCTGCGGCGGTAGCAGGTGCCGGCTTGGGCGCAGCAGCTGCGGCCACGGGCGTCGGCTTGGGCTGCGGAGACGACCAATCACAATTCAAACCGTCAGCCTCTGTTTACGATTGGATTGTGGTGGTGGGGCGAGGGAACGTACAGCAGCCGCGACCGGCTGGGGCCGAGAGCCAGAGGCGCCGGAGCCGAAGGCCGGCAGGAGGGCGTGGCGCGCGA
>NW_004457345.1:4327-15085 GCF_000313135.1 Acanthamoeba castellanii str. Neff | reverse complement strand
GGCCGTGGGGGTGCCGGGCTGACGGGGGAGTAGGGGGCCGGCGGCGCGGCGGTGGGCGTGGCCGAGGGGGTTCCATGGCGGGAGGGTCTTCATGATGGGCTTGAGGCGCCTGATGACGTCCTTGAACGAGGGACGCGCCGACGGCTCATATCCACAGCAATCTGATCGTGTGCGTGTGCGGTCAGAGCGTGTGTGTTGTGTGTGTTGTGTGTGTTGTGTGTGTGTGTGTTGCGAGCGATGTCGTACCGATGGCCACCTGCGCGAACTCGGGCGGGCAGTCGCCGGGAATGAGCTTCTCGAGCTGGCTCACGTTGAGGCCGAACGCCTCCTGCGGCTTTCGCTGGAGGTGGTCGGAGATCTTGGCGCGCGTGATGAGCTCGCACAGCACGATGCCGTAGGAGAACACGTCCACCTTGTTGTCGTACTGGAAGCCCATGATCATCTCCGGCGCCATCCAGTCGTCGGTGCCGCACAGCGTCATCGGCCGGTTGGACGCATTCACCCGCGCAAAGCCCTGGGCGAAAAAAAAAGAAAAACAAGAATACATATCATAAATAACAATAACAAAAAAATGAATAAAAAACGATTAGAAAAACAAAAACAAAAAGAAAGAAAGAAAGAAGTACGAAGTCGCAGATCTTCAGGCGCCAGTTGTCGCCGACGAGGAGGTTCTTGCTCTTCAAGTCTCTGTGGATGACGTTGCGCGAGTGAAGGTACCTGTGTGATCGATCGCGTGGTGGTCCAGAAAGAAAAACAGAGAAAGTTGAGCCGAGACACGCTTGTGCGGGGGAGAGAGACCAAGAAGAAGAAAGAAGAAGAACGAAGAAACAAGAACGAAGGCACGTACGCCATGGCGCAAGCGATGTCGTGTGCAAGATTAACGCGCATGGCCCAAGGCATGCTCTGTTGTTGAGCGAAAAAGGAAAAGTTAAGTTAACAACAAAACCAATTCTTGGGTGGGGACGTGGCGTACGATCTTCGAGTCTTTGAGGAACTTGCGCAGGTTGCCGTTGTCCACGTACTCGGTGATGATGAACAGCGCACCCTCGTGCTATGATTGGTTGTACACGAGCCGACCAACAATCCCAATCAGCACACATTACTTTGGCCTCACATGAAAATGAACGAAGGCTGGTCTCGTTTTCGTTTTCGTTTTCGTTTTTTAGGTATGGAGAAAAAAACGAAGACGAAGACGAAGACGAAAACGAAAACGACGAATGAAAAAACGAAGAGGGCAGAGAGAACCAACGTACCACGGCGATACCGATGAACTGGACGATGTTGGGATGGCGCATGCCCTTGAGCACGTTCACCTCGCGCTCCAGGTACAGCAGACCATCTGGGTCCTCTTCCACAATCCTGCACGCGGTGTGTAAGTACGTGGGGGGGAGCAAAAAAAGGGGACTAAAACAGAAAATAAAAATAAAAAATGATGACGTTGCACTGCGCCCACCAGGTGGTACGAATGCTATTTTTGTTTTAATTTTAATTTTAATTGATTCTTTTTTGACTATAAATTTTTGACTATAATTTAATTTTGTGGTGAACTGTGTGAGGGCAGTCGAAGTGGAATGGAAAGAAGAGGTGAATAAAAGTGGAGAAGGGAGGAGAACAAAAAAAAAGCGGAAGATGAAGAAAGAAGAGATGGAAGGAAAGTGGAGAAGGAGAAGTGGGGGAAAGGAGGAGCTCGCACTTTTTGATGGCGACGGGTGTGCCAAAATATTCGCCTTCGTAGACAGAACCAAAGCCGCCCTTGCCAATCTCCTTGCCAAAGTCGAGGTCCTCGTAGTTGATGTTCCACGCCTCATCGAGGTTGCTGATCAATCCTTCGTCGGCCATCTTCAGACACAATGTGAATCGATCTCAGTGTGCGCAGAACACAAAGGTGGCGCAGGACAGGACAACCACCGGCGGTTGTGTTACCCCTTAATTTAAATCTTGCTTATTAAAAGTCGACCAGTAAGGGACTGCCACGCCACCATTAAACTCCCTGGCTCCGCGGATTTGCTTCATTTCTTGTCGACACCTCAAGCTTCTCCATCTTGCTCTTGAGCCTGCCAGTGTCCAATCCTGCGTTTATTACATTGCACTACCCTCTCTCTGAAGTGTGCAAGCATGTCAAAAAGGTGCAGATAAGATCAGGCTGAATGGGAATAAGAAGAGAGAGAAAAAAAGAAGACTTACAATAAAAGAAGTAAAAGATGTCCTATGACAAATAAAACCAGATCAGGCATTGGACCAGTTGCTGCGGTTGAGCTTGTAGGACTCGGCCTTGCTGTCGTGCGCCCCGGACGAGCTATGGAAGAGGGCGTTGTCGTGCTGGAGGGTGATCTCAGCGTAGAGCGCCGCGGACCCGCGGCGCGGCCTGACCGGCTGGGGCCTCACTCGCTTGCGCTGCCACACGATCAGGGCCACCGCGAGGCTCACCACCACGAGGCCGCCCAAGACCGCAGGCACTGCAATTGCCGCCGCCAACGCCGGCGACAACCCGCCATCGCCATCGCCATCGCCATCGCCATCGCCGGCGGCCGTGGTCTCTTGATGGTGCCGACAAACACCGTCGAGTCGTAGGTGAGCGGCCCGACGGCAAAGTAGGGGAAGCCGAAGCTGAACACCACCCGTCGGGCATCGTCGGGGTCCAACTCGGCCGTGACGGTGATGGTGCGCTCGAGCTGGGTCGGCCCGAACAGGGCGACGCTGAAGGTGCTGAAGGAGACCACGATGGGGCTCGTGGTCTCGATGGTCCAGTCGATCACCTTGTTGGTCGGTCCCACCCGCGTCACGCGCTTGATGGGCGCCGCCGTGTCCAGCGCGTAGCGGTAGACAAAGGTGCCAGTCGTGCCGCTGCCGGGCCACTTGGTCAGCACGATGTTGAACTTGGAGGCCATGGGCGGCGCTGTGTAGTTCACGCCCGCGAAGCTGAGCGACAGGCCGGCGCTGTCGGAGGCCACAACGGTGGTCTGCTCCAGCACCGCGCTGGTGCCCTCGAAGGTGGTGACGAAGGTCACGGCGGGCAGGCCGCCGACAGTGGTGTTGGCGGCGGTGGTGGTGGTGGTGGCCACCTCCAGCTCGGCCCCGGCCACGGAGGAGCCCGCCACGGAGGTCGAGAGCAGTTGGGCACCGTTGCCGAACACGACGCCCGGTTCTTCGGTGTTGAGCACGGCGGTCAGGTTGGGCACCGGGACCACCTCGGGCACGGACGACGTGGAAGCCGACGGAGAGGCAGAGGGTGATCTGGAAGGCGACGTGGAAGCCGATGGGGAGGGGGCTGCTGATGGTATGGAAGGCGATGTGGAAGCCGATGGCGATCTGGAAGGCGACACAGATGGGGAGGAGGCCGCTGGTGATACGGAAGGCGAGGGCGAGGCCGACGGTGATCTGGAAGGCGACGTGGAGGCCGGGGGTGATCCGGAAGGCGACGTGGAAGCCGAGGGTGATCCGGAAGGCGACGTGGAAGCCGAGGACGAGACCGACGGTGATCTGGAAGGCGACGTGGAAGCCGATGGCGACGTTGAAGCCGAGGGTGAGGCCGACGGTGATCTGGAAGGCGAAGTGGAGGCCGAGGCCGAGACCGAGGGTGATCTGGAAGGCGACGTGGCAGCCGAGGGCGACGTTGAAGCTGACGGTGAGGCAGACGGTGATCTGGAAGGCGACGTGGAGGCCGACGGTGATCCGGAAGGCGACGTGGAAGCCGAGGGCGAGACGGAGGGTGGTCCGGAAGGCGACGTGGAAGCCGAGGGCGACGTTGAAGCCGACGGTGATCCGGAAGGCGACGTGGAAGCCGAGGGCGAGGTCGACGGTGATCCGGAAGGCGACGTGGAGGCCGAGGGCGACGTTGAAGCCGACGGCGATCCGGAAGGTGACGTGGAAGCCGAAGGCGAGGTCGACGGTGATCCGGAAGGCGACGTTGAAGCCGAGGGCGACGTTGAAGCCGACGGTGATCCGGAAGGCGACGTGGAAGCCGAAGGCGAGGTCGACGGTGATCCGGAAGGCGACGTTGAAGCCGAGGGTGAGGCCGACGGTGATCTGGAAGGCGACGTGGAGGCCGAGGGCGACGTTGAAGCCGACGGTGATCCGGAAGGCGACGTGGAAGCCGAAGGCGAGGTCGACGGTGATCCGGAAGGCGACGTGGAGGCTGAGGGCAAGGCCGCTGGTGATACGGAAGGCGACACCGACGGGGAGGGGGCCGCTGGAGAAGCAGCCGGAGACGACGATGGCGAGGCTGCCGGCGACTCTGCTGGTGAGGCCGACGATGAGGGCAATACCTGGAGAGAAGCTGACGGCGACGGCGACGGCGATGGCGACGGCGAAGCGGTGGCGGAGCCGGCCATGGCGACGAGGGACAGCGAGACGGGTATCGAGAAGCTGCGGGCCATCGGGTCGAACAGGCGCATGTCGAGGCTCTCCGGCAGCGGATCGCCCTGGCGCCACGACATGCCCGGATCCGACACGGCCCAGCGCTCAGTGCCGTCCAGGTCCGGCCGGCGCGTGAAGCCCCACGACCGGGTCACCGCGTGCCAGACCAGGTGCATCCCCTCGCGCGCCCACGTGACCGTACCGACCGCGTTGTCGCTGCGCCACGTGTAGAGGCCCATCGGTAAGCCGGCCGGCACGCCCTGCGTGGCGGTGATCATCACACCGCCGATGGCGGGCGGAGGCGATGGCGCGATCGACGACGAGGGCGAGGCCGTATGCGAGGGCGTCGGGGTGGCGGACACGCGCGAGGGCGAGGGCGACGCGGTGACCCGTGAGGGCGAGGGCGAAGGCGACGTGGGCACGCAGTTGATCACGCTCGGCCCCGCCACGCCCGGTTGGTACCACGGGAAGAGGTAGTCGAGCGTCCGCTCGCCCTCCTCGCCGTAGGTGAAGTACTGTCCGGTGGTCCACATGTTCGGGGGGTCGCCGTCGTAGGTGCGTACGCCGAGGCCGACCGGGTTCATCAGGTACTCGCCGGTCGAGCAGGCGCGCCAGGCCCACACCTCGGGCGCCCAGCCGGACATGAGGCACGTGTCCGTGTTGAAGGGCGACGGGAGCGAGGGGGCGGTGGTGGTGAGGCGGTAGCGCGGCTGCCAGTCGACGATGGTGCCGTCCCACTCGTAGTCGCCGCTGAGGTCGTTGCCGGTCCACGGCGTCGTGAACCCGACCAGCGTGAAGGTGCCGCACGCCACCTGAGTCCTTCGCACCCGCGCCTCACTCGGCGGCGATGTCGGCGTCGGCGTTGGCGTTTGTGTCGACCTTGGGAATTGTGTAGGCAGCGGGGACGGAACGGAGCGCGTGGAGACCGACCACTCCTCCGGGGGCGGTGACGGGTCGAGGCAGGTGAAGACCGGCCCCGGCACGCTAGGGTCGGCAATCCAGGGCACCTGCGAGTCGAACGGGCTGAAGGAGTGCGTGTATGAGCCGAACGTGATGATGTTGCCCGCGGCCCAGGTGTGGGGCGACAACAGGCCCCCCGCAATGAACGTGATGTTGCCCGCGAGGGTGCCCGGCGTCCACTCTCGCGTGAGGCAGTGCTGGAAGACCCACCGCAGCGGGCTGGAGCCCATGCCCGACAGGCACAGGTTGGGGCCGCCGGCCAACACGTAGTAGGGCATGATGCCCACCATGCGCTCGCCGTCCCACTCCCAGATGCCATCGAACGCGTCGCCGTACCAGGGCGTGGTGAAGCCGACGATCGAAAGGCGGCAGCAGAAGGGCACCACCGGGGTGCAGTAGGTGTACCGTTCGCTGCGCTCGGGGCTGGTGTAGCCCGTCGGGCAGCTCTGGCAGCTCTCGGTCGGGTTGAGCGGCGAGTAGGTGCCAGCCGGGCAGGGCTGGCACGGGCTGCCCGCTGCGCCGCCCGGGACGAGGGCGTAGCCGGCGCGGCAGCGGCACTCGGTGACGGAGACGGCGCCAGCGCTGTCGGTGGTGGTGAAGGCGGGGCAGGCCGCGCACAGGCTCGCGGTGGCGGTGGTGGCGTACATGCCGCGCGGGCACACGAGGCGCGGCACGACGACCGCGTTGGCGGTGGACCACAGTGACGGGTCGGTGCTCTGGTCGATGATCGCGCGAGACCACTCGCCGTAGAGCTGGTTGTCGTCCCTCATGGTGTATTGTCGCACGACCCACTTCCGGGTGGCCGCTTCGTAAAACAGCCGCGACTCCGAGCCGTAAGGGTGCCATTGGCTGACGTAGGACCGGTCGGCCACGCGTTCAAACGCGTCGCGCAGGGCGAGGCCGTCGTTTTGGTCGAACCGCAGCCGACGCCGCGTGTTGGCAGCCGTGGCGCCGCAGGTGAGGGTGATGCTGATCGTCGCGGTGCTGCTGGTGGTGCGCACCGCGATCCACAGCGGCTCCTCGGGGCTGGCCCCGACCTCGAGCCCGCTCAAGCACGCGTCTGTCACGGCGTCGTCGGCCCGCACGCGCGGCGGGCTCCCATAGTAGAGCTGCGCCGCGGGGAATGTGCGGAATGCGCCGATCTCGCTCGAGCACGGACTGACCGAGACCACCACAGACTGCAGCGTAGTTGTCGACACACGAATCACCACCGAGCGGCCGGCCGGGTCGTTGGCGTAGGTCTGCGTCGAGCCGCACGACTGGACCGGCACGTCGTCGAGTGCCGGCTCGCAGCTACCGACGAGCGCCACAGAGCAGCCGCGGCCCTCCATGCGCTCGCCGTTGGGCCGCAGGCGCGATACGCGGATCGGCAGGCCCGCGGCCGTGGGCGCGCCTGTGACCTCGATCAGCACCGGCGCGCGCCCGCCCAGGCCGTAGACCAGCGGTGTCGACTGAAACAGCGCGGCGTCACGCAGCGTAATCGTGCCGGGCACCACGTCAAAGAGGCGGCTCTGGGACAGTCGGTAGGGGTCGCCATAGTTGCCCTCCCACATGATGTCGAAGCTCTCCTCGGTGAGCAGGGCGCCCTGGCGCACGGCACCCGCGTACGTCGAGCGCCAGTTCAGGTAAAGCCAGCTGTTGCGGTGGTTGTATGTCGCCGCTGCCGTTGGTATGCGGATCGTCTTGACTGTGTCGGGATTCGAAGCCTCGATCGGCGACAGCACGTAGTTCGCCACCCAGGCCGGCCCCTGGGCCGAGTCGGCGTAGGCGTCGCTCGGGTAGGTGACCTTGTGCACGATCCAGTCCATGGCGTCCTGGTACCCGGCCAGGTAGCTCGGCAGGCCCGGGTACTGGTCCGGGCTGTAGTGCACCTCGCTGCCGAGGATGTCGTACGGGTTACCGTACTCAAACACGTTCACGCCGGCCGCGTGCTGGACCAAGCCGGCATGGGGCAGGCCTAAGTTGTGGCCCAGCTCGTGCGCGACGGTAGGGAATTCCAGCCCGGCGTTGCCGTTGAGGCCCATGCCGTTGCCAGGCATGCCGGCCACGCCGAGCCACGGCTGGTTGCACGACGGTAGGGAGAGTATGAAGTGCTTGTAGGCCACCCAGTCTGCGGTGGAGATGTAGCACTGCGAGGCCGGGTTCAGCGTGGTGGCGGCGGCCTGGACCGCGACCATCAGGTGGGCGAGCCCGATCTGGTTGTAGTCGTTGACCTGGGCCAGGGTCAGGTCGATCACGTAGGTGCAGGCGCTGTTGTAGGTGATGGGCAGCGACGTGCGCCCGCTACTCACGCGCTGCAGGAAGGGCGGCAGGTTCTGGTAGATGTTGGTCAGGCGCGGCAGGTCGGTGGCCACTGTCGGCTGGTCGGAGAAGGCCACCCGCAGAAGTAGCGTCCTGCGCTCCCCGCGGCTATTGATGGCCGGCTCGAAGCGCCGCGGACTGCGCACCACATTACCACCATCGTCGTCAACGAGGCCGCTGTTGAACAAGGCCTTGTCGTGATCGACGTCGAGGTCGGCGTGGATGCAGGGCGCGCCTGGAACGCGGAGGCCGGTCATGCGGTACTTCGCTCCGGAGGACGCGTGGCGTAGTCGATCAGGATCGTCGCCGAGTCTGGGCATGTGGCCGGGGCACAGGCGGTACAGGGTGCCGTCCGCCGCGGTGGCCTCCAGGGCGTGGCCCCTGTGGTACAGCCTCGCGAACAACTCCAGAGCCGCGGCGGCCCCCGGGCTATCGGCCTTCGGTGGGATGGCAGCGGTACGCATCACGCTCACCGCCTCGCGCACCGGTCCGACCCAGTCACCCGGCATTTGGCTGCCGACACCTCGCTCCCGGACGTGGCGCAGGGCCATCTCCACTGTAAGAGGCTGATGATCATCGCCGTCAGTTTCCCGCACCGTCACATCGGCGTCTGGCCGCGTCATCATCATGACGTGGTGATGGCGGCGGCGGCGGCGGCGGTGGTGGAAAATGAGCCACATGTTGGCGTTAGTTGATGGGGGGTTCTCAAAGCACAAGGAGGAGGGCACAGTGGCGTCGTACCCATGGGTACGGCTTGGTCCCGAGTCTCAAACGCTCTGGTGCCGACCGAGTGCCACTCTAGATTGGTGCCGTTGATGCCTAGTGGTAGGGTGCGTGTCACGCACAGACCTTGCAGTCATAAAAGAAAGGGGGTTAACAAAAAAGAGAAAAGAAAAAGTACCGGTGGCGCTGGGGCCGGAGAGTGCGAGCGTGATGGCCCCGTGCTGATTCCACAGCTGGCCTCGATTCGAAGTCGAAGGCGTGAACACACCTTGGCGCGAACAAATTTCAGGTCAGCGCGTAAATGGGACCAGGCTGAACCACATCTGGGGCCAGGCATGACGTGAGAGGCGCACTCACCCGTGCACGACTGGCGCTGGCTGCCTGATGAGGCCGAGGAGGAAGAGCGACGACAGGCCAAGTTGATCGTAGTGTCGCCGTTCTGTTGCCACGCGCCCAAAACCCGCACGCCCTCTGATACCAAACCATCACCACCACCACCACGTTAGGAGCTGGAGGAGACGCGCAGAAGAAGAAAGGAAACTATATGTAGTACCTTGAACAGAGTCGAGATCAAGGACGACGTTGGCATCTTGAAGCCACACCGATCCAGCCGATAAGTGGATCGCTACGATGGGAGGAAGCGAAGCGTCAGCTTAGGCTTGAGCCTGGTAGAATGACTTGCGTTGCGTGGTGTGACGGGGAACGAACCGTTTGAGGCGTCGATTGCGTTGATGTGCAGCGCGCCCTTTTGGCTCCACGCCCCGTGCGCGAGTCGCACCCCCTCGCCGAACACCAGCCCGTAGTTGCCTGGTGGGCACCAGAAAAAGGCGAGACTGTTCTGGGAGTAGAGGTGGAAAAAGGGAGGTGCACATATACCCCTTTTGGCATCGCCCTCACCCTGGACTATCATCTTCGCCTCGCCCAGCTGATCCCATGTGCCGGACACCAGCACACCTTTATGAGAGAAGGAGCGGGGGGGGGGCAAGGTGTAAGATTGATTAGTATTGGATAATAAAGACGAAAAAGAAAAAAAAATCAGAACCGAGAGGAAGAGTATGCTACCTATAGCGCCGTGCGAGTAGACCGACAACTCCCCCAGCTGCTGCCATATCGCGTTGGCCTCCACGTGTACACCGTTTGCTGTTTTGTTGTTTGAGTTGTGTTTCGTTTTGTTTCGTTTGTGTTTCGAAATGTGGAGAGGAGAGCGTACTCAAGGAGAAATCGCCGTCTGCAGCGCCAGCGGAGATGGTGGTGCGGCCCAGCTGGAGCCATGTGCCGCCAGCCGCCACCTTGACCCCGGTTGCCAAGAACTCTGTTGTGCTGATGCTGAGGTCACCGTTCTGGTGCAGCGTGGCGCCCTCGCAGATCAAAACTCCTGCCATAACAGACGACGTTGGAATTGAGGTGGTTCCGTTGGAGACGTGGGGTACCTCCGCCACGGAGCTCGAGCGCCCCTTTGATGGTGAAATGGGGCGCATCGATGGCAAGCCACGGGCCGCTCAACTCCAAGAGAACTGCACCCAGCGCTCTGGTTGACGAAGTGACAGATAAATGGCTTAGCAGAAGGCAGAATGAGTCATGCCGCAGCAACAGCACGTACTGAAGGGTGATGTTGTTGGTGGTGACCCGGACCTCCTGGGGGAACTGCGGGTGTTCAGCGTAGCGGCCCCCCTTCACCACGATGACGGCACCATCGGTGGCTTCTCGGAGTGCGTCAATGACCCTCGGGTACGGGCACACAGCTGCATCCGAGCACACGCGTAGGGCTCCACGCACTGAACACAGCGCACGGGGATCCGACGCTATCAGAGGAGAGTCGAGGGCCTGAGGGGGAGGGGACAGATAAACACACACGCACCAGGCGTGCACACAATTACCACAAGGACCAGCCCAAGCAGTGCAGATAGGCACGACTTACGTCGAGGCATCTGAGCTATGATAGACAAGGCTAGCCTTGTCGGCCCGGTCAATAAATCGCGGAGAGGCCATGGTCCACACTGGTGTGGTCACAAATGCGGAGAAGGTCAAAAAAGGAAAATGTCATTAGCAGATATTTGTCGACAAAATATAACGCCAAAAAATGTATCGGAAAGTTACGATAAATTTCAGACCTCGGCAAGGAAAAAGAAAAGAAAAGTAACTCGGGAAAGGCGCCTCTGCGCAGCTGGATTTTTGTTTTAAAAACATAAAAAGCCGAAAGATCATCATCAAGCAGAGGGTGGGAATCGAGCCGAAAAACACAAAATCTTCTCAGAGAGTAGTGCTACGAAATGAGCGATAATCGCAAACGCTACAGAGAAACAGGCGCGGCGCCTCTCAACTATGTAGCCGGTCTGGGTCGAGGTGCGACCGGTTTCACCACGCGATCCGACATCGGTCCCGCCCGCGTCATGCCCGCCTTCCCCGGCGCTGCACAGG
>NW_004457345.1:0-2540 GCF_000313135.1 Acanthamoeba castellanii str. Neff | reverse complement strand
GAAATCCAAGAGCGTCGACGCGCTCAAGCGCTGCGACAACGACCCGCACGTCATCGTCGCCGTCGCCACCGTGTTCTGGCAGGACCGCAAGGTCGACAAGGCGCGCAGCTGGCTCAACCGCGCCGTGGTGCTCAACCCGGACCTGGGCGACACGTGGGCCTACTTCTACAAGTTCGAGAAGCAGCAGGGCACGGAGCAGTCGCTGGCCGAGCTCGTCGCGCGCTGCGTGCGGACCGACCCGCGCCACGGCCGGTACTGGACGCGCGTGCGGAAGGCGCCCGAGAACGCGCGGCTCAAGACCGACGAGGTGCTCAAGCTCGTCGCGGCCTCGCTGCCGCATCCGTAGTTAGTTATCTGGTGGAGATGGTGATTCTCATCCCCCCCCTTTTTGTCCACAATCAAAACAAATAACAAATAAAAATACCAAAAACAAATAAAAATAATAATAATAATCAGAGTGCAAAATTCGAGGTATTTCGAACACAGAGAAAAGAAATAGGTATTTAAATCAAATAATCGTACACGTACGATCGGGCAGAATGAGCGACTCGGTTGTGGCAGTACCTCCCTCCTCTTCCTCTTCGAGCTCGGCGTCTACGCAGGGGGTGCAGACACGACTTTCTACCTCGGGCGCTGTGGTGCCCATTCGACAGCTGGGCTTCATCTCTCGCTTCACCAAATCGATCAAGAAATATCTCTTGCAGCCCTTCGTTGTGGGCTTCGCCGTGGCCCTTGGCATGAGCTTTGGTACTTGCCCTTGCTCGCACTACAATCAAATTAATCGCGAGATCTTACTCCATGCTTGTCCTTTTCATGTCTTCACAGGCTACTCAGCGTACGACGCCATTGTGCATCGGGTGGCTACCTTCTGGAAGAGCTAGCTTGGCATTCCACACAAATACAAACACCAGTAAATTATTGTGCCTCAATTCTTCTTTATGATATTTATATTCATCTGTCCAAACAAACGCAAGATGGAGGTGAGTGAAGAGGCAGCCATAATCATTGACAACGGTGCGCACTCCCGCTAGCACACTGTGCCATGCACGCACATCCTTGCCGCGTTGTCGCTCATTTCGCGTGCATTTGCGTTAATCGCATGTAGATCCAATTATAATCTCCACCATTTAATTGTTGCTTTGTGCAGGCTCGCACACATGCAGGGCTGGTTGGTCCACCAACCCCCAACCTCGTCGTACGCTCTCGCCCACTCTCTTAAAAGTTCACTCGTAGTGCGAGTGCTCGCGCCCGCGCCCACAACTCACTGGGCACCGTGCCGTGGCGCTGCGATCACAACAGTCAAGTTTAGGCCCGTGGTGGGCAAGGCTCGCGCGAAGAAGGGCGGAGAGGAGGCGCTGCGCACGTATGTGGGCAACGACGTGCTGAACGCCGACATCGCCCTCAACAACCTGCGCACGCCGTTCGACTCCAGCATCGTCACTCGACTCGACGTCCAGGTGCCTCTTGCCTCTTCTTCTCCCTCTCCACAACCTCGTGCTCTCGCTCTACGTGGACGCTGCGCTACGCCAGAGAGGCTCTGAAGTCAAAAAAAGTCGAGTTGTGCTGCTGACGGCGCGTTCGTGGTTGATGGTGTCGTGCTGTTCCCCCAGGAGCAAATCTTGGACCACATCTTCACGAACCTACGAATCGATAGCGATCGCATCACCAACCCCATCGTCATGACCGAAGTCCTGTGCAACCCCAGCTACTGCAGACAACGTGCGTTGTGTTGCGCCTCCGCCCTCTTTCTGTTCTATCAAAGCTCAACGCTCGATGCTCGATGTTTGCAATGTAATGTTGTGTATCAGAGATGTCGGAGCTCCTGTTCGAATGCTACGGGGCGCCGTCGGTGTGCTACGGCGTGGACGCGCTGTTCTCGTACTACTTCAACAAGAAGCGCCTGCCGTTGGAGGGGCGCGACGGGTTGATCATCGCCAGCGGCAACCTCGCGACGCACCACCTCCTCATCGCCGACGACAAGCTCGACGGATCGGCAGTCAAACGGTTCCACCACCACCACCACCACCACCGCACACGCACACGCCGTACACGCACACGCGCGCTGACGTGGTTTGGCTACACTACGCAGAATTCCTCTTGGCGGCGGGCGAGCGACCGACTTTCTGCAGCAGGTGCTGCAGCTCAAGTACCCCTACGAGAAGACGCTGTTCGCCACCCCTCGAGTAGAGGTTCACCCCCTCCCCCCTCCCCTCCCTCCCCCCCCCATCAAACCGCACCTCGGCTCCACTTCCTCTACGCCCCCCTTTTTTTGTCGACGAGCTGGCTGCGGCTGTGTGCGTGTCTGGGCAGCACTCACTGATGGCGTGTGACTCGGACCGCTGCTTGCAAGCAGCAAATGAAAGAGCAGCACTGCTACGTGGCGTTGGACTACCTGGAGGAACTGCGGCTCTTTCACTACGACCGGGACTTCACAAACCGGCAGATGCGGACCGTATATATTGACCCCCCCCTTCTCGTTCGTTGCTGTGGTGTACCGTTTCTCTTAGAGTCGTTTCAACCTCTCATTGTGCGTTTCGTGC
>NW_004457346.1:105670-172384 GCF_000313135.1 Acanthamoeba castellanii str. Neff | reverse complement strand
TCCCCCACCCGCCCAGCACCTGCCCACCGCCCAAGAAAATAAATAAATAAATAAAAATTACAACAAAAATATATCCTGTACAAATGAGTGGTAATGAGCAAGTTGGTACCATAGCAGCACGGTAACGTTGCTCCATCTATGCTTGGTTCTAACTTCAAATGTTTGATGGATTGATTTTTAAACGCAACGGCTTCTGCTACAAAAATTCCAAGAATTAAACGCGGTCGCCAAGAAATGTCATTTTTCTTTACATTTCTCAACTTATTCCCCTTCGGCAGTTTTTTGTGGCGGAGAACAGAGAAGGCACAGCAAGAGATGGGCAATAAGGTGAGCATCAGCAAGGACGAGCTCGAGTCGATTCAGTCCGAGTCTCAGCGTACGTTGCGTGCATGGTCTTCCTGTTGGACTGTCTGTCGCATGGTTATGTTGGCTGTGCACACCTGACGCCACACACGACAGTCTCTGTCGAGGCCATCAAGGACCTCTCCAAAGAGTTCAACAAGGTGTGCGACCGCAAGGGACAGGTGCGCTACCCCCCGCCCCACCACCATCGTCATCTCCCCTTCTCTTTTTTTTTTTTTTTTCATCTTCGCGTAGCACCTTGGCCGGCTTCACTTCACCGCCAGCACAGCCGAAAAACGTTAAAAGTTTGACCAGCGTGGGCTCATTAATTTGAAACCAAACGGCTCTCGTGTCGTGGTGTTGGTGGGGACAGGTGACGAAGGAGAACTTCAAGGCCATCCTGCGGCAGGCCTACGGTTCGGACAACTCCACCATGGCGGCCTCCATCTTCAAGATGTTCGACACCGACGGCAGCGGGTACGTACCACCGACCCCTTGCGTGTCCGTTGCCGGCACACAGACAATCACTGACACCACGCAACACACGCACACGCACACGCAACACGCACACGCACACGCACACGCACACGCAGATCGATCGATTTCCGAGAGTTTGTGATGGCGTTGAGCTTCATGCACTCGGATCGCGTGGAGGACGTGGTCGAGCTCTGCTTCCGCTGTCTCGATCTGAACGGCGACGGCGAGATCTCAAAGGGTTCGTGGCAGGCCGCCCACCGCGTCTGCCGCTGCTGCTCAGTGCTGGTACGACGACGCTGACTTCACCCGGTGGAATGTGAATGGACTGTGGTGCGCGGCGGTACTGGCACTGTGCAGGCGAGATGCGGGCCGTGTTCGAACTCCAGCGCAAGTTCCAGAAGTACACCAACCTGAGCCGCTCGGACTCAAGCCAAGCCCTGTCCCTGGACAAGGTGAGAGAGATGTTGGTAAACACGACTGTCTCACGCAACGGCACACTCATCTGTGCGTGTGTCGTGCGTGTTTGTGATGTGAAGGTGTCGCTGGTTTACAGTGATGTGGGCAAGCTGAACAACGAGTCGGACGCGATATTTGCGCGAATCGACGTGAACGGCGACGGAGGCATCACGCGCGACGAGTTCATGGCCGCCATGTCGGCCGACCCCGAGCTTCGGGCCAAGATGCAGGGGCTGCTCATGAAGTCGCAGGTCAACACCATCTTCAAGGGCAGCACCAGCAAGGTGGCCCACTGAGCCTCTTCTGGCGCGTAAACCTCGTTATGTTCTGCGGCTGTGTTGTGGAAGGTCTAGAGTGGCCGCAACAACAGATAAGTCACGGCGGCGACGCCCAGTCTTGTCTTCTCCTCCACCACTTCAACACTCCGCCCATCACACTCGGCTCCGATGTCTGGCCCAACCGGTTTCCTGCTGTGCCTCCTGGCCTGCTGCCTGCTTCACAACGCTGCGTCCGCCGATGTAGTGTTGCACTATCCCGACCACGATGCTTCGCTGGTCGCAGTCTCTCTTGCCGTACGTAACCTACGACGTAGCCAAAGGAATAGAGAAAAGATCAGGGAAATGGTGTCGACACAGAACAACACGATCAGAAGCTGGGCTCGCTTCTCATCGATCAACTCGACGAACGGAGCGTTACACAAAGAAAGAAAGCTGTAGAGAATATAGAACACAAGATGGAGAGCACCAGATTGAAATCGCGAGGAGATTATGAAGAAGGCGGCAGCAGCTTGTTCGGCAAGCCGCCAGGCCTCGTGGCGGTGCTCATCGGTAATGCGGTGGTGCTCGTGGCTGCGGTGGTGCAGGGCGCAGTCTACTACAGCATGCTGCCCGATGAACTGCCCGCCCACTTCGACTGGCAAGGTACTGGCCAATTAATTAAGATTATCATTTTTATTTTTATTTCAATCGATTTTATTCTGTGTAAGCTGGTGTTAATCGATTTTGGACTGAAGTGATGATGATTACATTATGATATTTAAACTTATTTATAATCAGGCAAAGTGGACGCGTACCGATCCAAGGCGTTCATGGTGGGCATCTACCTGGCGGCGGTGATCCTCGCTCAGGCTCTCTTCATCTTGCTCGGCCATCTCCTGCCGAGCTGCAGCGGCGGCGGCGCGGCGCTCCAGGTGCCCGCGCGCGAGTACTGGCTCAACCCGGCCTTCCCCGAGCGACAGGAGCGGGCCTTCGCCTACTTGAAGTTCTGGCTCATGGGCTTCGGCATGACCTTCGGGGCCTACCTGGTCCTCTTCTTCGCCATCGTCTTCCACATGGCCTACACGGGCGACCACAGCGGCTTCTTCTGGTTCTTCTGGCCACTCACCATCGCCTACCTCGTGCTGGTCGCCTTCGGCGTCTACTCGCTCTACTCGCACTTCCTCAACGAGCCCATCAAGGAGGCCCTCATCAACTACGCCGAAATGGGCGGCTCCTACGAGACCTTCTCCACCCCGTCCCGCATCTACTACCAGTAGTAGAAGCAGTAGTAGTCGTCCCTCTTCTTCTCCTTCTTCGCGTGTATATACCGTCTTTGTGTAGTGACTCTCAACGTTCACGTTCATCATCAACAACAAAAGAGCAAAGGAGCTGAACATCAAAAGTTGGCCGAGATCTCGTACATCTGGTCGATGTTGACCGTGATGCGACCATCCCTGTCGTAGTCCAGCCTGTGTGTCGTTGGTCGTGTCGTGTCGTGTCGTGTCGTGTCAGCAATGCAAGGAAAGAAGAGAGAGAAAGGGTCTCGAGAAGAAGACGCACCGCTCGAGGACGGACCGGGCGAGGGCGATGTGGGCGACGATGCTGATGAACTCGGCCATGTTGAGGCCCATGCCCGACCGGTTGTACTTGTTGTAGAGCCCCTGCGCCGCCTTGAACGAAACGTTCGTGAATCCGCCCTTGAGGATGGCCTCGTGGATCTCCCGCGCATCAAGCCTGCCGTTGCCGTCTTTGTCTCCCTGTCGTGTGTGTGTGTGTGTGTGTGTCAACAGGTGGCTTGAGAACAGCTTGTCGAAGAGGAGGTGGTCACCATCTTGAACGTTTGCTGCATGCTGAGCAAGAACTTGTGGAGCGACGCATACTCGTTGAAGTCTGGTCACAGGAAACACGTCAGTGGTGATGGCGATGTCAAGCGTAGCAACATGGCAATAAACGAGAGAAGGAGGAGGTACCGATGGTGCCGTTGCCGTCGACGTCAAAGACGCGGATGAGCTTCATGCCGTTGTCGATGCCCAGGACGGAGCCGCCCACGGCCACGTTGGCCAGCTCGTTGGCCGAGATCGAACCGCTGTTGTCCCGATCCATGCTCCTGCACGCCGCACCAACATCGACATATGTCAACACGACGATGCCCATTCACTCAGAGTCCTCTACGCCGCACACATCGAATTGATAAGTTGTACGCACCTGAACCAACGCTGGAGTTCGTACAGCTCCTGCTGGGGAATCTGCGAGTAGTACTGGCCGCACTGTAACAACACCCAGCAGGGTGAGCGTGATCGCACTTCAAGTACGTGCTGGCGATGAAATGGTGCGTACCCATCCCTGAGGCTGGGCAGCACCGGGTCGAGGCGGCTGCTGCTGCTGCTGCTGCTGCTGCTGCTGTGGCGGAGGGGCACCACCGGCATAGTGGCCGGGTTGTTGGTGTTGTGGTTGCTGCGACATGCCGCCCTGCTGGGGCTGGCCCTGGTAGTAGTACTGCTGACCCTGCGGTTGCTGCGGCGGCATGCCTCCGCCCTGCTGGGGCGGACCATACCACTGCTGCTGCTGCTGCGAGCCAGGCGGGGGGTACTAGAACCGGTGGTTAGTTGGCATTCAAAAAAAAATATTTAAAACGATGTGATGCATTGTTCCGCAGGTGAGATGAGATGAGATGGAGTGGAGTGGCAGTACCTGCTGCGGTTGCTGTTGGTAGGGGTAGGCCATCAAGTCGTCTCGAGACACTTCGGTGTGGTTGTGGTGGTGATAGATTGTGAGTGTGCTGCGCTGCGCGGTCTTTGCGGTGTATTGCCTTCAAATAAAAATAAAATAAAACGTCTCGTTCACTGCAACATGGCGGCGGTGGGGGTGGTGGGCTACGAGGACGTGCGACTCACTGATACGGCCAGCGTGCTGGCCCGTGCTTTTGCAACCGACCCCGTCTTCTCATGGGTTCTTCTTCCGCACTCAGCTGACGTCGATGCAACTGTCAGTACTAACAGACTGAGTGTTGATTTCTTTCCGTTGGTGCAAACCTCCAGCTTACGAGCCACCTGGGGTCAGCCGGCAGGATGACCGCCCTCCACGAGATAATGGTACGCCCTATGCTTTGTTCATCTGCCTTAAGATTTTATTTTTTTATTTATTTATAAATTCATTTGATGTGTGGTGCACGTGCAGGAGACGCTCACCAGAGCGATTTACGCACCACACGGGGAGTCCTATCTGGCGTTGCCCGAGGGTGCCAAAGCGGCGCAGACGGACATCAAGCTCAAGGGCGTCCTCCTTCTGCACCCGCCTCTCGTGAAGGAGAGCTTCGTGGACCACATGAAGCATGGCATTCACAGGTAATTACTCAACCTTCACTGTTCTTGCCCCGAGTGCCTCATAGGTGCTGTTTCCACTCATTCGCTTCTGTGTCGGGCTGCAGGCTGCCTGTGATCACTGGGCTGAAGGGAATGGGCAAGATCCTGCCCTCACTGCTACGCAGCAGCCTGCTTAAAGAAGTCGTCATGGCCGACTCGCTCGGTACTCTCCAACGACACGACATGGCACGACACGACAATACAATGGGGCTTACCCGTGCGCCTTGTGCTGCAGAGCGAGGCTTTTGGTATGTGGGCTTCCTGGCAGTGGACCCCGATTGTCAGGGACAAGGAGTCGGCAGCGTTCTCCTACAGTACTTATCGAGCCACTTCCGATGATGATGATGATGATGATGATGATGGTGATGAAGACGACCAGCCTTGTCGTTGAAGCTCACCATTCATATTTTGATGTTGTGTCAGGTCGGTGGTGGACAAGGCCGACAAGGAAGACCTGCCGGTCTACCTCGAAACGGGCAACCCGAGGAATGTGCCGTGGTATGAGAAGTTCGGCTTTGCCACTGTGTACACCGAGAAGGCCGGCTTTATGGGACCCACCGTCTTCTACATGCGCAGGTGCACCACCGCACTCGCACGCACGCACACACACGCACCATGCTCATCTCAATGCTTCGGGAACAGGGAGGTGCAGAGCATGGACAAGCAAACGAAGGAGCAGTTGCTGGCAAAGGCCAAGCAGAGGGTGGCCGATTCGAACGAGTCCCTCAAGCGCGGCCTGCTCGCCGTAGGCATCGGTTTCGTCGTGCTCGTGCTCCTTCTCTTCTATGTCTACCGTTGATGTGAGGCGCTTTGTAAATTTCTCCACTTCGACTGCACCAGAGCTTGGTTCCCGCCAAAATTTTGCGCGCCAAAATCCAGATTGGCAAACGTTCATCTTCAAGCGATCAACAAATTCGCCATCTTCACAGGAGGGGCTTCATAGTAGTAATTGTGTTCTTCGCCTGGGTCTTTAAGTAGACGCAGGACAAGAAGACCTGTTGCATACCAAAGCGGGAAGGGCAATTGGTGAAAATGGCCAGTAATTCTGGTACGATAGACATGGGCAACGTGCTCAAGGTCATGAAGGCGGGCAAGGCGACCAAGAACACCCTCGCCGCCTTCGAATCGCTCAATGCTCTGCTCAAGGCGAGCGATTCTGGTGCGGCGGCGCAGATCAAGCCGCACGCCCACGAGCTCGTGGACATCTACGTCGCCCTCATCTCGCGACACGCCGAAACCAAGAAGATGTGCGTGCACACCCGCCCACTCCTCTAGTCTTCTCCGTGCCTCAACTCATCTCATTGCAACATAGGGCCGAGATAGCACTGCGATCGCTGGGCTATTTCACCTACAACAGCGTAGCAGTCTCACAACTCAATGGTAGACCGCCCATGCTTGGCCACTCCACAGTCACTCACAACATTTGCCACTTTTCTTTTGTCTGTGATGCTGATGCAGAGGCGCAGTCCGAGCGGATCCTCACAGTGATCCTCGACGTGATCACCACCTCTGAAGTCAAGGTACCACTGCCATTGAGCCCTTCTGAATGATAATCTGCCATTGCTCACAACCTCCCTCCTTATTCCTGTGATTTGTTTGTTTGTGGTGCACTAGTCGGCTTGTAACTTAGCGGGTGCGCACACTGACTTGCACTCTCATCTCATCGCATTACTTTTATCTCAACCTTGCTAACTCTCTCATATTCCTGCCCAGTGTGGTGCATTGCCATACAGCAGCTGCGCCATGTAGTGGCAAAGAGGGTGAAGGACATCATCGTTGCTGTGACCGGCCTCATCGACACGGTCAACGCTCGCTTTGCCTCGTCATCCACCATCGAATATGAGGCCATCGCTGCCTTTGGTGCGCACTAGACTCCCATGCTTCTCCTAGCGCACATGTTTAAGGTTGATACCATTGCTAACACTAAAAAACAGGCAAGCTCTTAGCTCAGATTCCTGACTTGATGGTGAAGCAAGCTGAGGCCTGGCTACCGGCCGTCTACACCCGCCTGTTCCACGAGAACCCTGCGTACCTGCCCAATCACTTCATTACCACCATCATCTTCTCTTCCTGCATGTGTTAATTCGTACATTGTTGGGCGACAACACAGCGTGAGGGAGAAGGCCGAGGCGGTCGTCAACATCGCACTGCCGCTGTTGGTGAAGAGTGGCATTGCGCCCGCGATTTCGTCGAAGCTCGTGGGTGATCTGACGGGCGGCATGCTCGAACGGTTCAACCTCTTCTTGGACGAGGAGTCCGCCATTCAGGGCAAGGACAAGCCCTGCCTCGCCATCCGTGTCTGGGGTACACCCTGCGATTCGCTACAGGTTTTCCTTTCGTGTAGCGCTCACCATCACGCACCGCACACGCGCCACCGCACAGGTTATCTGGTGATCCTGCTGCAGAAAGAGTTGTGGAGTAGCGGCCTTATCAAGGCGTTCCTGCAGATCCCATCGGTACATGCTAGACAGCTTGTTTACCTGTCTAGAGTGACCGTCTGACTGAGTCTCGCCTTGTGTGTTGCATGTAGACCACATTCAACCACGCGGACCCCAATGTGCGGATTGTGACGTGGAACGGGTGGAAGAGTCTGATGGACAACTGCATGCACGACATGCAACACCTCTTGCGCCCCAAGTCCAAGCGCACAGACCTCCTGATGAAGCCCTTCCTCAGCAGGTAACTTACCGTCTCTCATACCTCATGAGCAGTCTGTTTCCTCTCGACCGCCATCAGCGATTAATTCATTTCACCCTGCACAGTGTGGAGAGGGAACAGAGTGTCGAGGTCAAGAAAGCGCTGGTGCAGTCGTGGATGCACCTGGTCTCAGGCTTTGGCTCGTCGCTGCCCACCGTCTTTTCGCGGGTGCGACAATCTTGCATGCCATTGTCTTTCGATGAAAGTTTGTTTGTCGCATAATATGCATCCTTTCCTTTCGCAGGTCTTCTTCCCCTTCCTCGAGCTTGTCGCCAAGGTGCCCGAGACGGAGCTCGCCGAGGAAGTGTTTCAATTTGTCGGTACCACATGAGCCGTCTCCTTCTTCTTCAATCTTTGCTCGTTCGTCTCACGCGATCACGCCAGGCAAATTGGTGGCCTTGCCGGATGCGAGCGACAGCAGCGCCGGTACGCCATCAACTACATCTCTTTTCCAGGCCTTCACTCAAATGGGAGTTAATGGGACCGTTGTTTCCTCAGAGCCGCGACCACTTCCGCTCGAGGCCGACTGGGTGGTGGACGACTTTGCCCTTTTTGTTCTCCAAATACTGCCGAGCTGCATCTCGAGGACTTCGGTACCCCGCTCAGCAATAGCGCCGCTGCACAGCGCGTTGTGGCTCAATTCATAAAATTGATTGATTAATTGATTGTGATGTGCAGGACGCGATCTTGGATGTGTGGCAAGGGCTAGTTGCGCGAGTGGCACACCTGCACGCACAGGATCCTGAGAGCAAGGTAGATACTACTACTACATCGGCGCTTGCAAATGCGGTTGATATGTTTGATACATTGATATGTGCGAATATGTTGTCGTTGATATGCAGAGGGTCATAGCGGTTGTATCTCAGGTAGTGCACTTCCTGTCCGACCTCCTCGCCTCAGGGACTGCGCTGTCGGGCGACAAGGACGCACCGCCATTGCCGCTGGGCTACGCCTCGACAGTCCTCACGCGCTTCCTCCGGGCCTTCTCCGCCGTAGCTGCCAACAAGTCGCCACACACGTCGTTCAAGCTCGCACTGTCGCCACACTACGCCCTATCGGACTCGTCGTCTCCCTCGGCGCACGCGTCCACCTCCACCATCCTCGGTACAGCGATATCATTCGTTCCGCACAACTCACTGTTCACTGGCCCATTGTGTGCCTGCTCACACCAATGCTCTTGGCGTAAACAGGAGTTCTGCTGCGCGGACTCTTTTCGAACCCCAACGCCATCAAGGACCAGAAGCAGTTCGGCGACACGCTTCAACTACTGCTCAGCGTCACTCCCGCCAAGGTGAGCCACTCACACACACGACGCACGACACACGGCATACACACACTTTCTTTTACACAGCTTGTTGTTCATTTTTGACTCGCATCGCACCACATATCAGAAAGCGGACCAGGTGAATCCCAACACCTCGCTGCTCACTGCTCTATACGTGCTACAAAGCCTGCTGGAGTCGTCCGTCTCCCGCAAAACCAATCAGAAGGTGTTGATGCTGGGCTGGCTCAGCGTTGGTACGATCCCCTCCCTGTCTATCTACGCCCGACGCCTTTGCTGACATCTGCCCTCTCGCTTCTCGTTCATCGTCGTCTTTACTTTGTATTTACATAAACACAGCGCGGAGCCTGGAGGAGAGGATGGACGAAACCAACTGCGCCGCCGACACGCCGTTTCCGTTTGCCCTCCCCAACAAGCACGATCACAGGACTGTTTACTACACGTACTGCCTCCCGTCGCCGCACACAACATAATAATGACACAACACGACACGCATAACGTATGATGTGACCAACGCATCGTTAATATTCTCTTCTTTCTCGGCAGAGCTCTGCTGTTTCCACTCCGTGCTGCGCTGCAGGGCGATGGGCAGTCCTCGTGGACCGTGCTCGTGGACGGCACCGTGGGCGACATCAAGAAGACCTGGAACTCCTTCTACTCCACGTTTTTCCGGTATGAACCGGAGACACCGCACACGCATGGCACGCGACACACGCGACACACTACTATATGCTCATACGCCCGTGGGTGGGCGCTGCAGGATAAATGCGCTCAAGGATGAGGCCGAGGGGTGTGTGGACCACCTGTGCCACCTCATCATGGAGATCCTGCGGCCCGGGATCCGGTGGAACAACGGCGTGGGCAAGATCATCGAGGCCACTTACACGATGGTCGAGGTGGCCGGGCCCACGCACGCGTTCATCGCCAGCTGCTCGCGGCCGAGGGGAGCCACCAAGAACCGATCGAAGCCCTCGTACGTGTGCCGCTGTGCGTGTCGTGTGTGCGCGGGTGTGCTGTGCGTGTGTCGCACCTGCTCACATTTTTCTTTTCGCGCACATGTGTCAGTGACCCAAGCACGTTGGTGGGGTTGCTGCTGCGCCTGTTCAACGCTATGTCCGTTTACCCCGAGACGCTGGCGCGCCAGGAGGAGTACGAGCACGAGTGGATGAAGGGTATAACCTCCTGTCGTGCTTTCTATTTTTTTATTTATTACACCATTATTATTTTCAACTCCTGTCACTTACTGATTGCGATCGCAGACAAGGACCAGGCGACGAAGCAGCTGATCATGAACGAGTGGCAGCTGTCGTTGTCCTACTTGGCGGACACCATCACCGCCCTGTACAGCAAGGCGCGGGGCAGAGCGGAGGTGCTCTGTCTGGTCTCCACCTTTGGCGAGGGCATCGCCAAGTGGCTCAAGGACAGTCCCGTCCCTCCCGATTCCAGGTACATACGCAGCTCGACACACGCACACGCACGCACGCACGCACGCACGCACGCACGCACGCACGCACGCACGCACCACACTTGCTAAACTTATATGCGGCATACAGTGTTGTTCTCTCCCGAAGCGCCGCGACGAACATGCGCAAGGAGCTGGACAAGCTGTTCGACGTGGTGGCCAAGGCCGTCACTACCAACCACAAGCCGCCCTACGACGACGCCGAGTCCCTGAAGCTCCTGGCCCCGCTGCTCACGGTACGATTGACTGCCACCACTGCGCTTGGCCCAACCCGCTTCAGACCTTGACCCACGGGGGTGTGTTGCCACCAAACAACAGGAGGCCCTGGTGACCAAGAGGAAAGTGTTGAAGAATGCGGCCATTCAGTTCTGGAATGCCACCTGTACGCACACGCACTATATTGCATGACCGCACGCGCACACGCGCACAAGCACACACCGTACATGAAAGCTTTAACAAATTGTTGTGTGCTGGTGTGGTGATTAGTTGGCACGGCGCCATCGCTGACGGTGGTACCGGAGGGTCTGATCGCGGTCCTGGCCAAACTGCAGGGCAAGGTGCCCATCAAGCTCCCGCCCGGCTGGAACGGCGACACCGGTAGCCTCCTCTCCACTCCCAATCTATGTTGTTGACCAGCGAACAACTGCTGACACTGTCGGTGTGTGAAGATGTCACGCCTTCCATGTCGTCGGCCGACATGGCGAGCCTGGTGTTTGCCGACGACGACACGACGCATGTGCCCACCCAAGTCTTCCCAGGTAAGGTCCCTTAATCAACAAATAGAAAGCGATAATATTTTCTTACCGGGTTGAGTGTGGCTCACACGACGCAACGCGAACGCGCCAGGTTTTGATGCGCCGCACAAGTTCCACAAGCCTACTGCGCCCGCGGCGGTGGCGGCGCCGCAGCCGGAGAGCCCCCGTCGCCTCGCCAAGCGGAAGCGAAGCGTCGCGCCCGCTCGTGCGTTCTGCGCCGCCCACGCGCATTGCAAATTGGGGGTTTGCTTTTGGGCCTAACAGCGCTTTCTGGCTGGTTGGTGTGTGCGGATGTGTGCAGCGGTCGAGAGTCAGCAGGACGAAAAGGAGAACGATCGCAAGTACGTGGACACGGTCAACAGGGGCGGGGCGCTGAAGAAGCCCAAGAACGACAAGGACGAGCTGCTCACCGACCATCAGGTACACGTGTGCATCCATCATCACTTTTTTCTGGACGCAAGAACACGACACGACACACCGCACGCACACTCACACTTATTTGCACATGCAGCGCGAGGTGTTGGAGCGGCAGAGGAAGGAGGTCAAGGCCGTCGCGTTCTACAACGGACTGGATCAGTCCTCCCAGGACGGGGCCAATTTCAATCTGTTCGCTGCCGGCTCGCTCTTTACGTCGCCCGCCGATGACGACGACGGCGCACCGGTCTCGGTCGGCGCCAGCAGCAGCAACAACAACAAGTCATCAACAACTACGACGACGTCGACGTCAAAGGTCAAGGCCGAGCAAGCTGCACGCAAGGCCAAGGCCGAGGCCGAGGCCGAGGATGCGGCCAAGCTGCAACGGGAGAAGGAGCTGAGGGAGAAGCGCGAGCGGCTGGAGAAGGAGCGGCGCGAGGTGGAGGAGCTCGAGCAGCGCGAGCGCGAGCGGAGCAACTCGAAGGAGACCGTGCGGCTGCGGCGGCGCGCCTCGCTCAACTGGCGCAAGGAGCAGATTGAGCGACAGGAGAAAGAGGAGGACGACGCGCCAGCGGCCAAGCGCCAGAAGCAGCAAAACGACAACAACGACGACGTCAAGACGAAGAAGGAGAACAAGAAGGAGAAAGAGGAAAAAGAAGAAGAAGAAGAAGCGATGATGGTGATTGAATGCCACGATGACGACGGCCGGCGGCGGCGGCAACCGGAGCTGCGGCAGATGCTGGAGGCGCTGTGCGGGTCGGGGGAGACCGACGGGTTCGAGGCGCAGATGAAGGACGGCGCGGCCGCGCTGCTGGCCGGGTTCGACGTGCGCCAGCTGTTTGCAGTGCAGGACAAGCTCACGCGCCTCCTCTCCGCCACCACCCAACAGCTGCGCACCAAGCTCAGCAACTGAGGGCACGCACCCGCATTTGAACTTTGCTCTGCTGCTGAATCAAAATATTTAGAAAGTATTTTTAAAATTGGTGTATTACCAACAAACCAAACACAAGCAAACCAAGCATGTAGTGACATTTCCAAGTCCTCAATCAGGAGATCATGATACACCAGAATCATTGAAATTTCTCAGAAAAGTCCCAGGTGACTCTGTTAAATTTATTTGCATGTTTTTAAAACAAATTACCACCATGCCAGGCACATTGGCTGCTTCTGTGGCCAAAGAAAACTAAGTACAGTATAGGCAGACATGTGTAGGAAACAAGCAAAGAAGCTTTCCTTTCCTGTGCCCTTTTCTTGGCCCTTTTGCTGGCCCACCAAACTTAGGTTTAGTGACTGACTCACCCACTCTCTGACCAATTTCTGCCAGTTCCCTGAGCCCACCTGGATCTAAGAGGACTTGCCTGGGTGGAGGACAAACATACCACTTAAAATCTAGGCATGTCTCCCCTGTAACACTGCAACAGAGCAAAGAGTAACAAACTAAAACCTTAGAAGTCAATGCCTCTGGGTGAGCGCCAGCACGTGTGGCCCAGCAGTGACACCGAGGTTGACCACGGACAACTGGTGGAACCTAGCGCGGTTGGAGATGTCCAGCAGCAGCACTTGACCGTAGGACGACGACGCCAGGAGTCTGTCACCGCTGTTCATCGGGGTCAGGAGGTGGACCATGCACTGGCTGGGCTCGCCCAACTGGGGCACGATCTGTCGACAGTTGTACGCCTCGGTCACGCTGCCGGTGGTGGGGTCGACCGTGTAGTAGACTCCGGAGAACATGGCGCCCGCGACGGCGATGCCATGCGGGTCGTGTGGAATGAACTTGATGTCCATGATGCCCATGGGCGGGCCAGGCATGACGACCGTGCTGCTGATCTCCCGCCGCTCGAGGTCCCAAAACCTGATGGTCCCGCGCAGCTCGACGCCGCCCGCGTAGGCATTGAGAGTACTCACAGGGTTGACGTAGTCGGAGGTGACCAGCATGTTGAGGTCGAAGTGGGCCGAGACGCCGTGAGGGTTGAAGCCGGGGTCATCCGCAGGCAACGGCTTGCGAGGGTGCTCAGCGACCAATCGAAGGCAACGGTCGAACTCGGCAAGGCGGCCCGGTGCTCCGCCGGTGGCCGAGCCCATCTGGGTGACCAGAAATCCACCGCTGGGCAGCGGCAGGAAGTCGTCAGTTATGCTTGAATGTCTGGCGCGGGTTGAGGATAGGAATCGAGGGCGACGCGGCTCGGAAACATCGAAGAAGAAGATGCCGTCCTGGTCGCTCAGCAGGCTCAGCAGACCGCCACACGCCAGGATGTTGCGGTTCTCCGTGACCAGGCCGCAGTGGTGCGGCTCGTTTCCGATGTTCCCGGGCGGTGGCAGAGGGACCGTGAGCACTACCTTGCCGTAGTCACGGGAGAGCTCATCGAACTCGATGACGGCCAGGAAGTCGGGGCGTAGCCGCGCGTCGTCGCCGGCGAACACGTAGAGCGTAGTCTCGGTGGCATTGTTTGGGACGCGCCAGGGCGTGGCGATGCAGCCCGGTGAGCACTCCTGGTGGAGGACCCGGCTTGATTTGTACTGGTGGAGGTCGGCCGCCACGAGTACTCCTCTGACTGAGCTGCCCTGGAGTAGGTGGACGTCACGCTGGGGGGCCAGCAGCGAACCGCCGAACGGGACGGGACCTTCGACCTCCACCTTCGGCCCTTGGCCGGCCAACGCGACCACTAGCTTGTTGCTAAGATGAGGGAATCCGTCGGCGGGCATCTTGGTCCTGAGGGACTGGGCGCTACCGTCCTGGTCGATCACCACCACCAACTCCTGGTCTTCCGCGACGTAGGCCTTGGTGAAGTAGTGCGCCGAGTTCCACTGCTCCAAGGGCACGCTGAACACCAGACGTCTGGTGCCTTGCGCCCAGCGAGGACCGGTGAAGTGGAGCCCGCCGTGCAGCAGGGTCACTGAGCCGGCGCCGGTGGCCTGGGCGTCGCTGGCCATGTCGCTGGTGAAGCCGTCAAAGTAGGAGAAGGCATCGTCGAAGAACGAAATCAAGCAGTTGGAGGCAACGTCGCAGCCGCCCACGGTCTGTCGTTGGAGGGACTTGCCCAAGTCCAGCTGCATGGCTCCCTCGTTGGTAGAGGTTACCAGCAAGCCGCCGCCGCTCACGCTGCCCGAGCGCCACGTCACCGACTCTCCGCCTATCACCACCGAGTAGCGCTGCTGGCGCACGTTGCGCGCACCGCCGATGCTGAAGGTCCCGGAGATCGACACATTGTGTTGGACTGCCAGACGGCCTCTGATGCTGGAGCCACCACCTGTCGCTTTGAAGTTGCCGAACGAGATCAGGTTGAAGTCTGAAAATCTAGAAGAAATGAGAGGGTATTAGATTTTATGGTTTACATTGAGTTTTATATCGAGACTTAGTAGCAACGTGTGCATGGATTCACGAGGGTACCTGTAGCCATCGAGTGGACCATCAAAGACGGTTGGTGAGCCATCGGATAGTTCCAGTGGACAGGTTTTGGCAGGTTTGACCGTTCGTTGCCCGTTGGTGGCAGAGAGCGCCCACAGGCAACAACAGATTACGAGAGTGAGCCAGCGCTTACCCATAGCGGCCTCGCCTACTCTTTCTCAATCCTCAAGTGCCGGAGCTTGGAGATGAGGGGATTATCACTCCCTCGGCGTCAGCTGAAAACACATGATATTTCATTGGGTGTATAGCATCATCCTGTACACATCACCTCCTCCTATCTCTAACCTCACCCTCTCCCATCCCCTCCCTGGCTGCCTGGTGCCCGCGATGCCGAATGCTCCGGCAGAGAATGCCAGAGAGCGGTGCCGATGGTGGACCCTGCGCACACAAACAACGACACGGGCGGGCGGGCGGGACCTGACGCTCAGAGAAAGAAAAAACATGCTGAACACGTCCCTCCACCAGCGTTTTGTCGCCCTCGTCAATTGCCACTCCTGTCAATTGACAGCGACAAACGCACCACGGCACGCACTCCGTGCCGCTCCCGGAAATATCCTGATATTTCCGCTGCGCCCACCGCTCGTGATAATGCAAGTTACTGCTGCGCAGTAACTGCTCATTTGCGGTTGAGGCTGTTCTTGAACACTTCGAAAAAATAACCTTATTAAGATCTTGCACGGAACTTAGCTGTTAACCTTTTTAATCATCACCTCTGGGCGGTGGCAGGTGCACACCAACGTGCGGGCACTCGCCGGCGAGCTTCTCCTTGACGTAGGCGTACAGCGCTGTGAGTGATCGCGATCTAGTAAAAGGTACTTGGATGACATCTTCCTCTTCCGCAGCACGAGCAGCAAACTCCTCGGGCATCTTCTTAGCTGGAAGGCGCACAGGCGTGAGCCCTCCATGATCCCTCCCTCTCCTATGCGTGCGGTGCCGTACCAATTTCCTCGTAGGTCATGCCATCGCACTTGCCTGCATCGATTTCGTCCAAGCAACGCAGTTGGATCTTGCGCTGTGGCAGGTACTATAGTACAGTTACAACATGCCCTATTGTAAGAAGGCCGCTGGCTTACGACTATACACGCACGCACGCACGCACACGCGCACACACAGTGGAGAAGCCAAGTACCTGTGAAGTGGCGATGGCTCGCTGGAGGGTGGAGGTCCACACAGTGAGCTTCATGAGATTGTCCTCGGCCCCGTTGTACGAAACGGTCTTCTCCATAGTGCTCTTCTTCTTGCCTTCAGCCTTGGCCTCGAAGATACGCTGGTTGACCCAGGACGAGAGCGCCTGGGCGTACCTCTCGAGATCTACATGAATGCATACAAACACCCTGCCAGCTCTCATGACTCTCGTGAGAAGCTAGGCGCAAAGCAGCGCCCGAGTTCTTCGACCCCACCAACCCTGACGGCAGCACTCAGCGCCTGCACATGGTACCATGGTACCATGCGCTTTCTTTGCCTCTTTGCATTACTTGGTGTGTGTGTTGTGTGTGTTGTGTGTGTGTGTGTGTGTGAGTGTGTGTGTTGTGTGTGTGTTGTGTGTGTGTGTGTGTGTGACGTCTAGTCATTCCACCCCATCCCTCTTCTTCTCTTCGTTTGAGGCTAGGCGGTGCTCGTGCTGGACGACATGTTTGAGTGGCTGCGCAAGGGTGGTTGCGTGGGCATCTACGACGCCACCAACTCTACCAAGTCGAGGCGGCAGCTTATCATGTCGTGTTAGCTTCATTAAGAGCAATTGCAAGGATCCAGGTTCGTTCCTTCTTGAGGACTTTCAGTTATTGGAAACGGTCAAGGTAACATCGCCTCTGTTGTCGATCCTCGCGCGGTTGTGTCTATCAACCCCCCAACTCACGCGCGTTCCATCTGACAAACATTGTTTGGACAGCTTCATCACGATGTTCGACGTGGGAAAGAAGATCTGCCGTCTTCCTACATGAACCTCCACATTATCCCCCATCCCATCTTCCTGGTACGCGTTGCCTCTGCTCTCTTCTCTCTTTGCTGCCGCCTTAGGCTCACGTGTAATTTGCGCGGCGTGTGCGCTGTACGCCCCCCGTAGCCAAGGCACAGGCAGAGCATGGACTACACGGAGGACAAGATCGGCGGCGACTCCAAGCTCACGCCATCAGGCATCTGGAGTACATCAGGCACAACAATGACAACAACAGGTGCAAGTCCTTAGGTGTGATGATGCCAATGAGAAGCTAAAGAGGAGAAACAAACCATCCTTTGGTGTGTGCCAAACAAGCATGTTGGACACCTTGATATTGTGGCACACCAAGCTGGTGTATGCAGGCAAGAGTCTGGTTGTGTGATTTTTGAAGTGTGCTTTAGGTCAAAATAGCAAGTTGTCAACCAATGACCAGCCTTCAATGCTCAACAGCCCCACCAGCACCAGTGGAGACCACCATCAAGGTACTTGCACCACTGCTCTGAGGACTGTGCCACCTCCCCTGGTCAGGTTGCCTGAGGGGGAACACTGCTGCTGCTCAACCTGACTCACCTCAAAGGTGAGGACTTCACTCTGGGTGATACTACTCATGGTGGCAATGATGACTGCAACAATGAGCCACTCTTTCTGGAGTTTGACAACAGTCTGACAGGTCATTGTTGCAAACCAAACAACAATGTCACCCTCCAGGCTGCCTGTGGAATCAATACAAGAGGGATGGGTGGGGAAAGGAAGAAAGTTGATTTTAATGGTAACAGGGCCTTCCACTGAGATTCACTGGACATGCAATCCATACACTGCTCCATACACTGGGTGGGCATGAAAAGGGGACAGTGACTCTTTTTTGCAAGCCAACATCTCTTTCCAACTGGGTGCTTGACAAATGACTGGACCTCTTACTTCAAATGAGTGCAAGTTGGGGAACCCAGACCTGAACTGACTGGACAATGGTGGCTGAAGGTCTGGAATGCTTCATATCTCTTCTTTCTCTTATCCTCTTCTCAAACTCTGAGCTGATGGATGTGGCTAACATGCAAATGGTGCTGAGGAAGAGAAGCTGCAACCAAATGATGCCTGAGGGTCAGGACTTAATGTCACTTGACTACCTCAATACATTACAAAACAACCTTAATGCTAAAGCCCTACAGACCATTACATCACTCTACCCTTGCCTTGGCATCATTGTGGCCTAACTACTTATTTCCCACTTCCCCAGAGTGGTTCTGGACCAGATGTCAGCATTCCAGGCTGCTGAGGTGGCAGTGAGAGATGCCAGCTGCTGCCTCCATTATTAGCCAGATGAACTGCATTGCATCTGGAAACTCATCTGCCTTGCTGCTTCTCTTCCTCCATCTCTTTCTTTTCTTCCTCTTCCTCTTTCTCTTCCTCTCCATCACTGCTCAGCCTGTGGCTGTGCTTCTTGGTTTGAAGATGGACAAATCAGGAGCTGTGATGTTGAGCAAATCTGGGTGGTCTTGTGAAATGTGATATCTGGAATACTGAGGTTGAGTTTCAGAAATCTCAGTACAGTTCATCGTCCTGTTGCTGGGGCAGAACTTGCCCTTTCATGGGACACTTCGTCGCGCCAAAACAGCAAGGGAGGGTGTGGGCACAGAGAAACAAAAAGAAATTTGTTGGCCACAAAAAGAATAAAACAGTAACTGTTTGCGCAGGGGTGAGTGCGCTGCCATGGATTTGTCGCTCGAGCGGGCGCTCAAGATCCTCGAGACGCCCACGGCTGCGGCCCCTGAGACGGTCGAGTTCCGCGAGAGCAGGATCAAGAGCTGCCGACTCATCGCCGCCCATCTGTGCAACCTTGCCCTTCGGTATCAATTCATTCATTATTTTTTAAATTCTAATTTCTTATGCTATTACTATTTACTGTTGCTCGTGTTACGCATTTGCTACATTATTATTTTTATATAACAATATTCGTGTGTGTGGCTTTGTAGGGCGAATACCGACTTTGCAGCGCAGCTGTCGCGTGGCATCGCTGCCCTCCTGCACACATGCGGCGACAAGGACATGTCCGTGTGGACGGTCGCTGACGAGACCCTCAACAAGGTCATCAAGGTAAGGAAGGCTCTCTTTCGTCCACGTGCAGTGAGCGGCTGACAAATCAGTTCCCTGCCACTCACGCCCTCGTAACCACTGCTGCCAGACCCTGATCGCCTCCTTCCAAGACCGAGTTCTGATTGCGCTCTACAAAGGCATCAAAGTAAGTGTTCTGCGTGCGCGGTCGTGCGTGTGGTGAGGCCTCTATAACTCAAGGTGTTTGCCTCTGCGCGCAGAGCTCGGAGAGCACGCGGGCACGACGATCGGCGCTGCTCAAGTTCTCCGAAGTCTGCGATCACATCCACCCCACCAAGTGCAGAAAATATGTGTCCTCGCTTCTCAACGTGATCCAGGACATCATCGAACGGGTACACCTCAGCATATTAATATTAATAATATTACATTATATTATTATATTTTCTTTGATTCTATTTGTTTGATGTTTGGTTTTTTAATGCTGATTGGCTTGTTCGATTACGACAGGGCGATGAGTTGATCCAGCAGACGCTGAGCGACTCGATGGACAAGCTCTGCTGCACGCTGGTCTACTATCTGCGCGAGAAGGAGGTCAACAACATCATCGAACTCCTGGTCCGCAACCTCGCCGACGTGTCTGGTACGCATCACGCGCGCGCGTGTGCCAGCCGCACACATTTCTTCATGAACACGATTCATCTTCCCCGTTTGTATCGTGTGCGTCGTGTGTGGCCTCTTCTTACACCGCACGTCAACCACGCAGGAGCGATTCGGCGCGCATCGGCGGCTTCGATTGTGGTCATCTGCCGCCACTACCCTAAGTCGCCGTTCGACTTTGCCATCTACACCATTCGCAAGCAGCTCCAGTCCTACATCATCCCCGCAACCAAACCCGACCATCAGGTACGACACGACACGACACGACACGACACGACACGACACGACACGACACGACACGACACGACACGACACGACACATCAAACGCTTTTTTTGTGGTAGCTCACGTGTGCGATAACATTTGTTAAGGTGTCGACGCCCGTGGGCTCGCCCAAGGTGGCGCGCGCTGCGCCGGCGATCACGTCGCCGCGCAAGGATTCGGCGGTGCAGAATCGGGCGATGTCGTTCATGGACGACAAGGACAACAAGGACGACGACGACATCAACATGGACGAAGAGGAAAAGGACGGCGCCGACAACTCCCGCAAGGAGCACGAGAAGGAGGACGAAAAGGCTTCAAACGAAGGTAGTTGTATTTTATTCTTATTAGTTATTATTTATTATTATAACTATTTAAAGTTTTAAACTGAAATTGATATGCGCGCAGTGAAACAGCCGATATCGGAGGCCAACCTGTACGGCATCCTGTACTGCCTGCTGCAGCTGCTCAACCTCTCCGAAGAGTGGAAGAGCCGAGTCGTGGATCCGCGCAACCCCATTCTCCCGCATGTGCCCTTCCTACACGACCTGGCCTCCAAATGGTACCGCATCTCCCGTGTGTGTCGTGTGTGTGAGTGTGGTGTGTGTGTGTGTGTCGTGTGTGGTATGTGTGTCGTGTGTGCGTGTGTGTGTCGTGTGTGGTATGTGTGTCGTGTGTGCGTTTGCGCTGTGTTGACTCGAGCTGGTGTTTAGTATGGTCCATTACGACCAGAACGTGATGGGCATCGCGTTGGAGCTCCTCCAGGCCATTCTGGCAGCCTCGCACAGTCCCTCGCGCAATGCCGTTCTCAACTCGCAGCTCGTATCTCCCACGACCGGTACCCTCCTCTCTCTCTCTCTCTCTTTTTCTCTCTCTCTCTCTCTCTTCATGTGCGTGTCGTGCTAGTGTGTTGTGTGTGCGGTGTGTGTCGTGCTGTTTTACACTACTCACCTGTGTGGCTTTAAATGACAGTGCCTGAGATCCTGGGCCGACTTACGTGGATCCTCAACCGCAAGCCTCCCGTTCGAGTGGCCTCGCGCGCGGTGGTGCTCCAGTGCCTGTCGTTCCTGGCCCTCCACTACACCCAGACCTTCTGCGACTACTTCCGGCTCACCGACGGCGCCGAGGCCGCCACCGCCGTCGATGATCTCTCCAAGGGCGACGCCGCGGCGGCACCGGCCGATGAAGCCGAGGCTGCAGCTGACAACGGCGGCAGCGGCGTCGCGCAGACCACCTACGCGCAGAACCAGCACACGATGAAGGAGCTGCTGCAGCTGGTGACCTTCTCCGATCCGCTGATCCGCGGCAGCCTCGCCCACATCATCGCCTGCTTCATCGCTGGCATTCTTCGCAATCCGCACACCACGGCGACACCCGCACAAGCGACGGCGGCAACGAGTCCGGGCGCGGAGGAGTCGGTGCCGGTGCCGGTGCTTGCCCTCGAGGTGATCGACGTGCAGTCGCTCATCGTTGACTACCTGCTCCGGCTGCTGCTCGACGAGTCCGCCAACGTGCGCAAAATGGTGTGTCGCGCGCTCATCACGTGCTTCGACGACATCCTCGCCTCGGCGTATGCGCGCTGCGCAATCACGATCCTCTACACCCTCATCGACAGCATCCGTGAGGACACCTATTGGCTCGTCAAGACCGAGGTAATCAACTAAACCACACGCGCACGCGCACGCGCACGCACACGCACACGCACACGCACACAACCAAATTGAACGGTTTGTGTTGCGTGTGTAGGCGCTGGCCTTTGTGGCGAGTGTGGACTACTGCGCGCTTCAGGTGGTCGAGCGAGACCTGGCCACGGAAAACCGGGTCTTCGTCTACACTCGCGAGGAGACGTCGTTCCAGCGGCGCTGCCTCAACATGGTCCTCGACCTACTCGCCAGCCCCGACGCTCGCGTGCGCCAGGTACATTCCCTACATTCCATTATTGGATTATTTTCTAATCATTCTAATTTTTTTATAAAAAACCTTATCGCGTCTCAAGGCTGCGGCTGAGGCTGTGGTGACGCTCGTGGAGAGGCTTCAGTTGTACTCGCCCGCCGGGCCTACGCACCCCTACGCTGCGCTCATCGAACGCCACATTCGCCACCTGTGCACCGTCCACTCCATCAAGAAGGTGCACACCACCACCACGCCTGCGTTGTGTGTGTGTGTGTGTGTGTCGCGTGCGGCCATGTGCGATCGCTGATGCCCCGTTTTTTTGGCGCACGCGTGTACAGTTCGCGATTCGGAGGGACGTGCTGCATAATTTGTCGCAGGTGGCGCAGCTCCTGTTGGAGCGGGTGAACGCGCTGGTGCCGGAGGACGGCGTGCGAGGAATCTACCACGCGCTGCTGCTCCTCTGCAAGGCCTACGCCAAGCCTCACACCTACTTGACCCACGCCCACAGTACTCTCCTCCAGTCCCTGTCTCGTGTGAATGTCACCACACCATTTTTTTCCTTTTTTTCCTTTTCTTTCTTTTCTAACTTTATTAATTTTTTTCTAACAGCTGAGGGGATGAAGAACTTTGATGCGCTGCCCAACCCGATGGCCATCTACTTTGGCGACTTCGTCCCGCTGATCGTCGAACGGCTCACGTCGTCATGGGCTGCCACTGATCTCGACGTACACATCGACCTCGTCCAGGTACACACTCACCCGACGCTCTACGCAGCCGCTATGAAGTACTCACTGGCCAACAACAACAACGACCACCACCACCACCACCACCACCACCACCACCACCACCACCACCACCACCACCACCACCACCAGATCATCGGCTACATGTGCAAGAAATCGGAGCGACATCACCTCACCTCGCAGTGGCTGCGCATCCTGCAACACCTGCTCGCGGTGATCACCCTCCTCAGCCACATCGCCCAGCGCAAGCCGGCACCCCAGTCCAGACCCGAAACTGCCTCGGGCTTTGCCATGATCGCCGACCTCGCCGGTGCGCACATATTTGTATTATTACTATTACTATTATTACTATTTATGTCTTATTAATTTTCTTACTATTCTTATTCCTTATTCTTATTATATGGCCGAATTGTTTGGTCTGGTATGCGCAGCATCGCCGGCGACCAAGGGCGCAGTGCTGGGAACGGCCGCGACCCAGGGCGTCTACACCGAACTCTACGAAAAGCTGCACAGCACCTTCTCCACCTCCCTGATCTCCTTCGAGCAGGACAAGTTCTCCCTCCTCCGCAAGTCCTGCTTCAAGGTTCGCTCGAGCCCCCTGTTTCACCCTCGGGGTTGTTGGATTCTTGGCCTCTTCATTCCACTGTCTCACACGCTTCCGATCTGATGGTGGCGGCGCAGGCGATGGCCATGCTGATCAGGAACGTGGGACGCTACGTGGTGCCCTTCGCCCAGGAAATCCTCAACCACCTTAACGTCCACTTCTTCCTCTCCCCGAAGGTACTTCTCACTCCCGTACGCGCCTTGTATGTGTTGTGTGTGTGTGGGTGTGTGTGGGTGTGTGTGTGTGTCGGGCGTCGATCACCAATTCATTGGTGACCGCCCGGCATACAGGAGGTGATGTCGTGCTTGTTGGAGCTGTTCATGGTCACGTTCCACCCCGTGCAACCGTCCAAGGCCCAAGTCCAACGCGTCTTCCACGACGCCAACTACAAATCCCACCAGGCCATCGTCCACCCGCACAGTACACACCACCAGCTTTATTTACACTTTAAATAACAATAACAATAACAATAACAATAACAATAACAATAACAATAAATAAATAATAAATCATTATTCTTGTTGCAGACTTGGGTGTCTACGAGCAGCTGTACCAGGGCTTCGATGAGGAAGCGGCGATGGCGGCCTCGCTGCAGGACGCCTCCAAGGTTCCGTCCCTGCGGCCTTCCCTCCTGTCGCACCCCTATCGACTCCGCGAGACCCAGTCGGAGGACTTCTACAGCAAGGTGGACCTCCCCATTCCCCTGATCGAGGCCGACAAAATCATCCGGTAACCCGCCCATCAGCTGCACATGCACCACCGCATACACCACCGCGCACACCACCGCACCACCGCACCACCGCACACGCGCACGACTGCGCGCAGCTCACTTTATGGTGTTGGGGGGCGAATGACGACAGGAGCGGCAAGTCGCTGATCCGCATGTTCGAGCCGCTGGTGATCGGCGCCATGAAGCTGTACAGAGACACGCACGATCTCGGCCTGCAGAAACAGGTCCTCTTCGTCATGACGCAGCTCATCAAGTTCGGGGTATCATTCTTCGCCCACTGTGCGTCTGTGTGTGTGCTGTGGTGCGTGTGCGGTTGTGCGCGTGCGCGTGTGCGTGTGCGTGTGTGCTCGTGACTCACGATGCTGTGCGACCGCGACCAGATTGACTTTTCGCGGCTCGACAAGGACCAGTCGTTCCTGGGTCACGTCATCAATCAAATCATGGGCAAGAAGTCCTACCTCCCGCACCCGCCGCACATCCTGCCCTACATATTCGACTTCCTCTCCGTGCTCGCCATCATCCGCAAACACCTGCCCGGGGTTCGTATCGCAGCTGCCCCTTTTCCGTGACGTGAGTGTGTGTCGTGTCGTGTCTGTGTCGTGTCTGTCGTGTATCGTGCGTGTGCCGTGTGTATGCGTCGTGTGATCTGACACAGCTTTCCTTTTGATGTGTGACACGGCAGACGCTTTCAAATGACCGTCTCCTGCGGCTGACGTCGTGCGTCTTCAGCTCGCCGTACTGGGCGAGCTCTGGCACGTTGCTGCCCACTATCGCCAGGTAAGCACGCACGCACGCACGCACGCACTCCAAGCTTCTGACGCGCTCGCGCGTGTGTGTGTGTGTGTGTGTGTGCATTCCTCGCATTTTTGTGTTTGGATAGCCTGCTGCGGGAGCTGTTCAGTTCGCAGACGACGACCAAGTGGACCGAGGAGGACTGCGAGAAGGAGCTCACGGAACTGCGCGAGGAATTTCTGGCACGCATCCTCAAGCGGGCCAACCTGAGCCACGGCATCGGGCTTCTGTCGATCATACTCTTCAAGAGCCGCTACCGCGTCGAAGAGTGCAAGGGGTAAATAGCTCTTCCAGTCCCCCACTCGAGCGTCTGTGTGGTGTGTGTGTGTGTGTGCCGTGTGTGCCATGTGTGTGCCATGTGTGTGCCATGTGTGTGCTGAGCAAGTGCGTCTAGGTATGCGCTCAAGATCGGACAGACCCTCTTCCCTCTGTTGGCCTCCGCGTCGCTCGCGGCCAACATTGCCACCAACGACTATGTACACCTGACCCCACCTTAGGTCCCCTCCCCTCAGGGACAACCACAACTACACGAACTCACTGGCAAATCGTGACCACACACACGAACACAGGAATTGCTGGAGCTCTACGCCCTGTTCGACAAGGTCGTGGAGAAGCACAGCGAATCGGAGAAGACGAAGAAAGAAACCACCGACTCGCTTTGCGAAGGCTTCGTGCAATTGGTACGCACGCACACCAACGCACACGCCACACGCCACACGCCACACGCCACACGCCACACGCCACACGCCACACGCCACACGCCACACGCCACACGCCACACGCCACACGCCACACGCCACACGCCACACGCCACACGCCACACGCCACACGCCACACGCAAACGAACACGATTGAACGCGTGCCTTTCTGCAGCTGAAGGAGGTCGAATCGCGGCCGGAGGAGACGCCCCAGTTCGGCGAAGGCAAGCTCCTATCGGCACGCGACCTCGAGCAGTCCATCAAATCCGTGACCGGCCCCTATTGGTTGCCGCCGGCCCTTGTGGTATGCGTCCGCCGCGTGTCGTGTGTCGTGTGTCGTGTTCTCACACTATGACGACTGCGTGCGTGTGTGCCTGCGGTAGTATTTGCGCTTCCTGGGCATGCGGAGCGAAGAGGAAATCCTGCCGGCCCTGGCTAAGCTCGACGACGACCCAGCGAGCTCAAGCCCCGGCGAGGATGTCTTCGTCCGTCGCATGATGGAGCTCGTCCTCATCGCCCTCCGTGCGTCCACCACACGACACGACACGACACGACACGACACGCACGACACGATACGCACGACACGATACGCACGACACGCACGACACGACACTGATTGTGAGGACTGTAGAGGACACGATGAAGCGAGAGCATGCGTCGGCGTTCAGTGTCGAGCTCTACGCGCATCTGGTGACCCACCTGATCGCCCTCGCCTCGCCCGCGCGCTTTCCGCGCATACACGCGGCCATGCGCGGGCTGTGGACGGACGCCGCCACCGACTTTGCCCACGCGAGGCTCTTCCCGCTCCTCTTCAGCGGACCCCTCGCCTACGGCCGCGAAGTGGCCTGCGTGTGCCTCTCGCGGTACCGCACACCACTCCACCGTCACTCCACCCCCAGTTACTCCTCACCTAAACCGCACACACGGCACGACACGACACGACACGACACGACACGCACAGACTTTTCCATTGTTTGGATCTGCCGGAGTTGTCGCTGGCGATGCTCAAGTTCGCGCGCTCGTCGCGCACGGCCGCTGGTCGTGGCAAGCTGGGCTGGCGGGCGCGCGTGGTGGAGCTCACGGCGCTCGTGGGCTACCTCGCCACATTCTTGGACGCGAGCGCCAGCCACGCCTGGTCGGGACTCACCTGGAGCGAAGACCTCGGCCAGTTGCTCATGTACACACACACACACACACACGCACGACACGACACACGACACACGACACACGACACGACATACGTGCTCACGCATGTGTCACGATTGCAGAGAGCACACGAACGAGCCGACGGTGAAGAAGTTCGTGGCGTTGGTGGGCAGCGCCCTGTCGTCGCCGTCCATGTACGCCACGGCCTCGGGCCGGTTCGCCTTCCAGCTGCTCGGCAGCCTGCGCAGCCGACTGCTCGGGAGCGGCAGCGCAGCCGGTCGCCAGGAGCAGGACTTCAAGAACCTCCTCGCCGCTCTCGGCAGCTTGCCGCCGTCCATGGCCACTGTCGGGGTACTCGCGCTCGCCCGTGTCGTGCGTGCGTGTGCGGTGGTGTGTGTGTCGTGTGACGTACAAAAACAGTTGAGTTTGGCTGACACGTTGGCGGCGGGCTGTGGACCACAGGTCCTGTTGCGCGTGCTGAAGCGTCGCGGTCGGTCCCTGTTCGCCGAGCGGCTGCTCTTGGCTCAACTGACGTCGGAGATCTCCTACGTGCTCTCCAGCACCCGCATCTACTTCATTCTCCAAGGTACACAAGTCGTGCTAACGTCTGCGCAATCGCAACCGCAACCGCACGACACGCACGACACACAACGCACACGGCACACACCGCACATGTTGCCTGATCGATCCACTGCGACGCAACGTGCAGGCATTGACGGTCAGCCCCAGCGCGAGGCCAAGCTGCGGCGACAGGTCACCAAGGCTCGCCGGCGGTTCGACGCCCTGGGCTTCCCCGAGACCGCGCCACTAACGGTGGCCTTTGGCCGCTTCGTCGCCGCAGCGCTCGAGCTGCTGCCCAGCGGCGACAGCGACAATGCGGCCGACGCCGACGCTGACGTAACGATCGGCTTCTCGGCGCGCCAGCAGCGGGAGCGCGACAACACGGCCGACGTCCGACAGCGCCTGCACGGCGACAACTGGAAGCAGCTGATCGTCGAGTTCGCAATGGAGCGCTGTACTGCGGCGGTCAACGGCGAGGCCGGCGAGGCCGACGTGGCGACGGCGGACCACCTGGCGTCGGGCCTCAAGGCCATCTACTACGCCGACAAGCCGGCATTCCTCGCATTGCTCAGGCGCACGACGCCGAAGCTGCAGTCCACACACAGCGACGCCGACGGCGCCGAGGAAGAGCCGGCGTGCGACCTGGGTCTGCTGGCGCACCTGGTGCTGACGTCGAAGCCGATCATGCGCGACGCCAGCGTGCGCAAGGCCGTCATCGCCCTCATCACGGCCCACATCAAGTCCGTCATCGCCGCCGACGCCGCCGACGCCCCTGAGCCGGCGTGGCACGACTTTGTGCAGGTGGTCAGGTCCGTGGTGTGCGTCCTTCAGTGCGACGGCCGCCCATCGCGCAGCGTCGTGGCGGCTGCCATGTCATCGTCGTCGTCGGCCACGTCAGCAGCAACGGGACCCGCGGGAACGTCGTCGCCCAACGGCTCGTCCGCATCGCTGCTGACGTCATCATCGGCCGCGCTGCTGGCCCACGTGGCCTCGCTGTCCGAGGCCCTCTACCAGCACCTCACCGAGCTCGACATGGTCCGCTTCTGCGGCTACGCCCTGCGCCGCTATCTCGATAGAATTATGTCGACGCGGCAGCCCCGCCCCCCGCCGCCGGGCAAGACGGCGGCGTCGGAGGACGACCTGGTGGTGGTGCTCAAGTGCACCGAGCTCGTCATCGCCATCAGCCAGCGCGAGACCCTGACCGAGTGGCAGTCCGACGATGAGAAGGCCACCTGGGAGCACATGTTCGCCAGCATCCTCCAGGTCTCTGCCTGACACCACACACGACACCGCACAACACGACACACGACACACGACACCACGACACCACGACACCACGACACACGACACACGACACGCACATGCACATAACTGACATTCCGCGATGCCGACAGGTGCAAGAGCTGATTTCGGGCAAGTCGGTGAGTGTGGCGGCCGACGAAGAGTGGCACGACGGCGAGCGGCGGCGCGCGGAGATCAAGATGGAGCGGGTGATGGAGCTGCTGCTGTCGGAGGCCGACAACAAGCGGTTCGCCTACCTCCACGACACGTGCGCCGACAACCCGGTGGTCAACGCCTACTGCGACCTCGTCACCGCCCTCGCCCGCAAGGACGTCCAACTCATCTACCCACAGATCGTCGAAGGCGGTACGCGCGCGTGTCGTGTCGTGTCGTGTGTGTCATGTGTGCGTGGTGTGCGGTGATGACACGCGCAGGTGCCGGCGGCACGAGTGGCGGGTGGTGCGAGCGGGCGTGGCGCACGGGGCCAATGCCGTGCGTGTTTTCTGATGTGTGTGTTGGGTGTGTTGTGGTGTGCGCACACAGCCTATTTGGAGTACGACCTGCTGCAGAACATCAACAACATGCACGACAGCAGCCGGCAGAAGTTCGATGAGAATCCGGAGAAGATTCTGGCCATCACGCTGCGCCTGCTCAACGCCGTCACCTGGGACCACAACTCGCAGTTCACCAAACTCTGGTGCGACCTCCCTGCGCGTGGGTGCGTTCTGGCGCGCTCGGTGCTGACTCGGCGCGGTGTGTGCGGTGGTGTCGCGTGTGCGATTCGAAAGGGCCAACCTGCTGGCAATGTTCGACGTCAACAAGGTCAACGAGGAGTGGTGCAGTCTGAAGACGCAGTCCCTGCTGGCTCGTTCCCTGACGTCACTCCTCATGCGATCCTGCCTCGGCATCGCCACCTTGCCCGTACAGGACACGACACACAACACACGACCGCACACGCACGACACACACAACACTCACCACCACACGCACGCACACACACACAGGAGACGACGACTTCGCCAACGCCGCTGAGCGGGTGGTACTACTGGCGCTCGGTGGGCACGATGGCGTGGGACGCCTACTCGCTGGTCCACGTGCCGCGCGAGCGCGAGCTGATCTACCTCAACAGCGAGAACGGCCGCACGCTGGTGAGCCTGCAGAGCGCGCTGGCCGCGGCCGTGTCGAAGCTGCACTCGCCCAGCGCCGCGTCGCTCGACTCGTGGCAGTTCCCGACGCCGCCCTCGGCCAACACGGCCCTGCAGAGCAGCAGCCTCGTCCAGCTCTCGCCCTACCACCAGAACATCGAGCGCATCGGCTGGTACACACTATTTTCTTTTTACTTTTCTCGATTTGCTTCTTCTTCTTTTGTGCTCACGCACGGGCTGTTGGCTGGGCCTCTTGCCAGGCCTTCGCTGCGCTACTACGCCGGGCAAGTGTCGGTCCACGAGCTGCGACAGAACAGACAATACAAGTGGCAGGTGCGTGTGCGGTGTGTGCGGTGTGTGCGGTGTGCGTGTGCGTTTTGAGGGGCGGCCACTGAAGGTGCGTGGGTGGTCGATGAATGAATGTAGGGCATCGACATGACCAACCTGGTGGACGTGCTGCTGCGGTCGTTCGAGAAGAGGCTCGCCTCGGAGCCCGGATCCATGATGGCCGCCGAGGCGATGCGCGGCATCCTCATCCTCTCCGACCTCTTCCGCACCGACCAATGGCGCTGGATGTGCCAACTCTTCATTCGCATGCTCGAGGAGGTAACCGCACACGCACCACCGCACACGCACGACACGACACGACCGCACACACGCACACTCACCACCGCACGCACGTTATTCATTTTTGGTTGTGTGACGGTCAGGACCAAGTGGACGACCAGGTGCAGCACTACTACCTGCTGGCGGGTATTGCGAGGGCGCTGGCGGTGAGCGAGCGCGACTGCCTGGGCCTGGTGACGCCCATGTGGGTGACCAACACGTTCCGCCACGCGCTCGAGAGCGCCCACCAGTCCGCGCGGCTCGCCGCGCTCAACGCCCTGCTCACACTCATCGAAGGCAATCTCACTCGCGTACGCGATCACCTTTCTCCGTATGCGGTCGGGCCTCAATTGCGCTAACAGGACGACACACACACACACACACACAGGTGTTGCTGCCGCTACTGCCATACTTCTTCAAGACGATCCTCGCGGCCCTCTGCGAAGAAGGTACGTGTGTGCGGGTGCGCGTGTGCGTGTGTGCGGTCACGTGTGCGGTTTGGACGCAGCTGTGTCTCACGTGGTGCGGCTCGTCTCTCTCTCTCTCTCTCGTGACCAGGCGGCGGGCAGTGGCTGGGAACGGCGCGGGAGCAGGCGCACCTGATCGGGGTGGCGTTCCTGCTGATCGAGCAGTACCCCAAGGAGTCCGAGGAGCAGGACTTCACCCGCCGCGCGCTCGCCCAGATGATCAAGACCGGCGAAAACTCGGACGACAAAATGGTACGCGCCCACTGCAGGCTCATCACCCTCGCGCGACTCTCCGTCTGACGCAACACACCGCACACGCACCAACGACACGACACGACACGACACGACACGACACGACACGCACCACAGATGTTGAGCGCGATATTTAGGGGCTTTGATCGTCTGTTGATCTCCTTCTCCCTGTCACACACGCACCGCAAACGCCTCGCCAAGTTTGCCATGAGTACGTGTGTGTCGTGCGTGCCGTGCGTGCGTGTGTTGCGTGTGTGCGTGTGTGCCTGCGTGTGTGTCGTGCGTGTGTCATGGATGCGTGCTCATGAGCCTGTGCGTTGGGTGGGGGGCGTAACGCAGGCAAGATCCACTCGTTCGTGGGGCAGGGCGACGGTGAGCTGTTCCTGTATTCGCTGGGCCTCATGCTGACCGTCATGTACACCGAGCGCGACAGCAAGCCCTCCAAGCCCCACCCCGCCACCTCGCCCACCGACCGTGAGAGGTACCCTTTATTTATTCATTCATTTATTCATTTATTCTAATATATTATAATAATGATAAATGGAATTGTTGGCTTTTAACTATTTATTAATTTATTATTATCATTGTCCAGCCGAAATGAGGTGAGGAACATCGAGCGGGTGACCATCCTCTTCTCCAAGCTGCCCAGCTCGTCTTCCTTCGAGACGCAGGCCGTCATCAAGTACGCACGCAAACACACACACACAGCACACAGCACACACACACACGGCACACACACACACACACATCAACAAGAAGCGAGCTGATATGGGTGTGTTTGGGTGACGGTGATGTAGGGTGCTGCCGCGAGTGTTGGTGGACTTCTTCCGCGTGGAGCAGGCGCTGACGCTGGTCATCGGCGAGTTCGTCAAGGCCGTGGCCAAAGGCGCACCCTCGCCCGTCACCCACGTCCTCTACAAGGTACCCTCGTAGCCGCACACGCCTTGGCGTACCACAACTCTCCCCCAACTGACACGACACGACACGACACGACACGACACGACACGACACGACACGACACGACACGACACGACACGACACGACACGACACGACACACGCAGGTGTTCCGGCAGTTGGTGGCGCAGGGGCACAAGCAGACGCTGGCGCAGTGGATCCTGATCTGTGCGCCCAACTTCACCAACATCCGCCAGGTCACGCGGTCGACCTGGGGCCTCGCCTGCCTCTTCCTGCCCCTGGCCAGGTAATGCCCGCGCACCAACCAACCACCAATCACTACTGTGGCCCTGCTGATGACTGATTGATTTCTGATTGGCTCACTACGTAGTGAGCGAGCACTGCGCGCGCTGTTTGCTGACGTGGCACGAATGGGCTACGTGCCCATGGACCTCTTCCTGCTCATCGCCTTCCACTTCTTCACCCTCCTGGTACTCCCGCCGATCACCGTGCGTCGTGTCGTGTGTCGTGTCGTGTGCGTGTCGTAGCTAACACGAAGGTCATAGGAGGACGACACGGCGAGGGACAATTTCATGTCGACGTTTGCGCAGATCGCCGAAGAGCCGTTCCCGTCGCTCCTCCACGTGTGCGGCGCCGAGGTCAAGCGCCTCCGGTCCCTGTCATCGGACGACGACGCCGACGCCGACGCCGAGCCGACCAGCGCTGATCGATCCGCCGCCAACCTGTCGCCGCGCCGGGCGCTGTCAACGTCGGCGCTGCCGCCCGTCCAGTCGCTCAACGACCTGGGCTCGGAGGAGCGCGACCTGCACCACAGCCACCACAGCCACAGCGGCCGCCGGCGCGGGGCCAGCCCGCCGCTGCCCAAGGACCGGCTCAGCGAGAAGCGCATCCGCGAGCGGTTCTACGCCCGCATGCGCCGCGGCGGACCCGACGCCGGCAGCAGCGGGAGCGGGAGCGAGGGCGAGGTGTCGCCGCAGCTGCCCTACGACCACCACCGGTCGTCGCGCCGCGAGAAGAGCTACGACGAGGCCGCGCTGCAGCGCATCAAGCACCTGGCCGACCGGCAGGACGCCGAGGCGCGCGGCGACGCCGACGGTGCGGGCGGCGATGGGAGCAATGAAAGGCGCCGCGAGCTGAGCTTCGACGAGGCGGCGCAGGGGAGGCGAAGGCTGGTGGCCGAGGAGGAGAAGGAGGCGAGGTCGAGCCCGAGTGTGCGGCGCCAGCTGCTGCCGACGACGGCGACGGGGTCGCTGACGCCGAACAAGCCGAAGAAGAAGCGGCGGGCCTCGCAGTCCAAGAAGGACAAGACCTCGTCGTCATCGTCTTCTTCTTCGGCTGGCGATGATGATGTCGATGGCAGACGAGAGAAGGCAGAGGAGGAGGACGAGGAGAAGCAGCGGCCCAAGGAGGAGGACACTGATGACCACCACAACCACCACAACCACAACGACGCGTCTGCCTGAGCGGTTGGTGCTTTTTCTCTTGCATTGAGCATTACTAGTGAAGATCTGTTCAAGGCGAGGAGAGGTGTGTTCTTGTCACACCAACACGCCCCGGCTCTTCAGGGCGTCCTCAACAAAGGCGGCGTTGAGCTCTTCGGGCGACATCGCCAGCACCTGAGCAGCCACGCCGCCGATGTCACACCTGCAAGCAGCAGCAGCAGATGACGGAGCAAACATCGTGAACCAGTCACGCAAGAAGTCTTCTACAACCTCGTCTTCGTCACACACAAGGAGACGGGAGCGAGAGGGAGGACTTTTACTTGAGTGTCGGTCATTGGCGCCGTAGAGCAGCCTGGCGCGGATGGGGCTGCCACCGGGCCGCCTCGGAAAGGAGTGGCTCCGTGGCAGAATCTGCTGGTCGTAGGCCACGCGATTGCGCCTGCACCTCTCTTTGTGAGCATTGTGTGCGTGTGGTGTGGCGTATGTGGTGCGTGCGGTGCGTGCGGTGCGTTCTCCAGTATGACGATGCGGCGGTCAGGTCTGTGAGGGACTTGGCGGAGCACACCACGGACGACACCAGCACCCTGCTCTGTCTTTGGGGATGGCCCAGGAATTGAGTTAATTATTTATGGAATGCTATGATACCTTAGGCATAAATGTTTGGAATAGTTGAGGACAGGTGGTTGTCCTAACCAACCCAACAGGCGCAGCAGCGACTGCAGAAAACACAACAAGAGGCCACCCTTCCACCTCTACCGCTCCTCCATCTTCGTCTCTTCTTGGCGAACCGACCAGCGTTGGCCCTTGGGTGCCTCGGCTGAGATTCGAATAACGCGGGAATCATCCGTCATTCGCGGATCAATTTGTGTTTGAATTGGACAAATTGCATTATTTCGGGATGGGGGACATCTACGACATCATGGTGAAGGACCTCATGGCGCGGCGGCAGGCCGAGGAAGAAGAGGACACCGACGATGACGAGGAGGATGAGGACGAGATTTCGAGCCAATCTGAATCGGACGGCGAGCCGGTGGCATTGGACGAGGCCGAGAGGGAGATGCTAAGGAGGACGCTCTCGATGGACGCGGATGGGGAGTATGATGATGATGAAAGCCCTTACCCGGGAGGAATGGAAGAGAATGGAAAGGAACGAACAGAGCCGCAGGCGGAGGGGAGCGAAGAGGAGGAAGAGATGCCCAAGGCCAAGGAGGTGTCGGCCGTGCTCTCGATGAAGCCTCAGCAGTACACCATCGATCGAAGATGGGCATCGGCCAGCACGCTCCCCTCTCTGCCGATGCGCGATCAAGGCCCCGCGGGCCGCCAGAAGCAGAGCAAGCAGAAGGAGGAAGGAGGAGGGTCCCCCAAGTCGGGGAACAGCTCCAACAATGGATCGCCATCGAGTAGCGGCTCCCATTTCCTCAGCCTGAGGAATCTGCGATCCAAGGACAAGGAGAGTAAGACGAGCAAAGACGGACATCAAAAGAAGCGTTCGAAGGAGGAAGCACCTTCATCATCATCTTCCTCTACTTCTTCATCGAATGGAGGCAAGGCCAGGAAGAGGGACATCCTTCGAGGGACCTTCCTGTCGCTGCGCGAGGAGAAGCAGGAGCTGAGGGGCAAGCTGCACGAGTGGCGCGCCCATCGCGACTCGGAGAAGAAGGAGAAGAAGGAGGAGAAGGAGGTCGACCGCGAGCTGCGCAAGCGGACCAAGGAGGAGGCCAAGGCCGCCGCCAAGCACGAGCCCTCGTCGTCATCTTCATCTTCATCGTCGAAGCGGACAGCGCGGAAGCAGGAGGAGGAGTGGGAACGGAAGGACCGCAAGGCCGCCGAGGCCTACGCCAAGCGCTACGGACTTGACCGCTCCTTCGACGATCGACCACGAGGTGCGTGAGCGTGTTGTGTGTGTCGTGTCGTGTGTGTGTGTCGTGTTGTGTCGTGTGTCGTGTGTCGTGTGGTTGCTGACATGGCACGGCACACAGAGGGCACGAAGTGCTACACGTCGTTCGACGACAACGAGGTGGAGGACGACGCGCCGCTCGCACCACGGCCGCTCCTCGGAGCCAGGCCCTAAACGCGCACGGAACCATGGCATGTGCGCGCGTGTTCTATGTGCGACGCGATGTGTGCGATATTTTAGACTGTACATAGATGAGAGAAGAGAGAGCACCGCTACTCTCCGTCGTGCTGGCTGCTCGTTCATCACCACCATCGTCATCATCATTATCATCAAGGAGGAGCCGACGACGCTGGCGCTGACGCTGAATAAAGGGGGGGCACACCCCCCGACGCCTATTTATTTCAACTCACTCTCGATGTGGTCCTCTTCGCTGTTGTCGTGACGACCGGCGTTGCCGCCATCGCTCTGCGCTTGGTCCACGTTGTGCGTTGTCTTCCTTCGCTTGGTCTTCCTCTTCTTGGTCGATGCGGTGGTGGGGCACGCCCGCCTCTTGTGGTCCGTCGCACCGCACGTGAAGCAACCCACCGAGCGCTCGGCCCCCTGCGCCCAACACGCACGACACGACACGACACGACACGACACGCCGTTGAGCACCACACTCGCAATCGCACATACGCACATTCATTGGATCGAGCGCAGGTGTCGTACGGGCGAGGCGTGGACGTGCTGCGGCAAGTCGCATCGCCCGCAGGTGTGGCAGTGCACTCGACCCGGTGGCACGCACAGCCCGCACGCGTCGCAGTGACTCCACTTCCTCCCGTCCTACGACGCAACATCGTCACATCCAGCACACAACACACGACACACGACACACGCACACGACACACCTTGGATGTGCACTTGCCGCACGCGTCGCAGTGCAGGTTGTTGCGGCACACGTAGCGGTCGCAGGCCGGGCACAGGCGATAGCCCTCGGCTTCGGGCAGGACGAACACGTTCGCGGCGATGTTGGTGAAGATGCGCACCGGCGAGAACGCGAACTTGTCCCCGCGCCCGCGCCGCGCCCGCCGCTGCCGCGTCTTCGACGGCGTCGCCCGGTTGAACAGCGGATGGTTGTCGTACCCCACCTGCACCCTCCCACGCATCAGCACCGCACGACACGCACGCCTCACGTGAGGCTCGCCACGACACACGACACGCACGGCACGCGCGCCTGACCTGGTAGTCGAGCATGTGGAAGGAGGGCAGGCTGGCCTTGATGCGGTCCTCGTAGTAGAAGGGGCACAGCCACATCACAGACATCCCGCCGAGGCCATCGGCCACCACCTCCGATGGCTGCGACGGCGGCTGCGACTGCGACTGTGGCGGCCGAGCCGAGCGCGAGAGGGCGCGCAGGGTGGCGACGAGGGACGAGACGAGCATGCCGTAGGGCGGGTCGAGCACGATGCAGTCGCAGCCGGCCGCCATGAAGCCCGCCACCTTGGCCTCGTCCGCCGCGTCAAAGAAGTGCGCGTTCCCTGTGTGCGCGCGCAGCGCGTGGCGGCCGGTCAGTGACACACCGCACGCACCGCACACGCTGATCGCACACACCGCACACGCATGTTACCCATGTTGAAGCGAACGAAGGTGGAGCCGAAGAAGGGCGCGAAGCGGTGGTCTAGGTCGAGCAGCAGGCTCGCCGCGACGGTGCTGCCCAGCTGGAGCAGTCGCTCGTGGAGCCGCGGCGTGCCGAGGCACAGAACGCGCCGCACGCGCGGTGGGTCCACGTCGCCGCCATCGCACACGCGGTGCGGCAGCCGCACGCACGCGGCGGCGAGCAGGTCGAGTGCGGCCGCGTCGAACATGAACTGGGCCAACCCCTTGGCGTTCCCGCTTAGCCGCACCCCGCCCCGAGTTGCTTCTTGGGGCGGCTCTGAAGATGGCTGCGCTGCTTGTGGAGCGGAAGATGAAGAAGAAGAAGAAGATGAAGATGAAGATGAAGCCAGGGGGTCCCATTCGTCGGCCCACAGGAAGAAGGGGCAGAGGCGTCGGTCCCTGTAGGCCGAGCACGCGTAGTAGGATCTAGATGACGCCCGGGCTGCGCTGCCATCTTCCTCTACTTCTACATCATGTTGGCGTTGCGATGATTGAAAGAGGAGCGTCGGCCCGTGTGCACAGCTCGGGCTCTCCTTCTCCATCTTCTCTACATGTTTGCCAGCTCTGCTTGCATGCATGCAACGAGAACGAGATTGATGTGAAAACAATAAAAAGAAAGTAAATAAAATGTTATCCGGGAAATATCCGGCATTTAATTGGGATTTGCTTTCTTTGCTTCTCTTCCGTCGGCATCGTCTTTCTTTTCCTTCTTCCTTCCCTCACGACCCTTCCACGCACCCAGCATGCAGAACGACGAAGGTGTTGCCGTTGATCTCTACATTCCCCGCAAGTGGTACGTTCTTCGCCACCCCTAGATGCAAGAAGTGGAAGAAGATGGAACAAGCGAAACGAAGGAGAGGCGGAGATGAACCGAAGTAGGCATTTAGTTCGTGTTAGGAAGAGAGGGAGAGTGCTAGTACAAGTGATGACTTATATTGTCGCCCCAGTCATAATTCATTTGATGATTGACACAATATCTGAAACTCAAATTTTGTTGAAGCATTGCTTGCTTCTTCCAGCATACACTAATCATATTCTTACCCTCTCCAGCTCGGCCACCAACCGCCTGATCACTGCCAAGGATCACGCCAGCGTGCAGATCAACGTTGCCAAGGTCGATTCCGACGGCAAGATCATCCCCGGTGAGTTCGAGACCTTCGCTCTCTGCGGCTACATCAGGGCTATGGGTGAGGCCGACGGTGCCTTCAACCGCCTTGCCAGGTCGCATGGCCTCGTCAAGAGGGTGTAAAGCGGGTTATTCTCACCTGAGGAAAAAATAACATTAATCCAAAAAACAAATCCCCCTTGCATTTGATGCTCAGTCATCACTGCCATCTTCAAGCTTTCGCATCTCGCTGTGTGCTCCTTGTACACGAACCACTCGAAGTCTGTGCACTCACTCTTCATTTCTCTCACTTGCTGCCCTCTCAGCCATCACTGCACGGAAAACTTGTTGTCCTCATCGCTCAGGAGGCCGCTGCTGCCCGTGCCCTCGCTGATGTCGCCCTCCTCGTCAAGGAAGCCGCCCTCCTCCTCCTCGCCGAACGCGTCGGCGGAGAGGGAGAACTCGTCGGCGCCGCCGCCGCCACCGCCGGCCCCGAGGTAGACGAGGCCCTCTCGCCTCCGGCGGACGCGGAAGTAGACCACCACGGCCACGGCCGTGATTCCGATCACCAGGAACGGCACCAGCACCTGTGTCGTTGTGTGTGGTGTGTGTGTGTGCGACCACGACGACGATGACGTCAGTACAGCCGATGGCAGCGGCGTCTTTAGGCTGGTGGTTGTAAAAGGAGGGGAAAGTGGCACCATGGCCGCAATGGAGCCGCCAGAGGGACCGCCGGACGAGCTGGATGAGGTGACGTGGGGCAAGCAGTTGCTGCGTTTGTTCAAAAACACGAAGATCAGTTCACCCACATCACATTCAGCACACAGCACACACACACCACCACACCACCACACAGCGCGTACCTGTTCTCGACAACTGAGAGCGAAGCGCCGCTGTAGCACGTCGTCGAGGATGCTGTACGCATTGGAGAACCACGTTAGTGCTAAGGAAACCACTTGCACGCGCGTCGTGTGCGTGTGTGTATGTGTATGTGTGTGGTGTGTTGCGTGGACATGAGACGCACCTGGCGCGATGACGACGTTGACGCCGCCCTGGGGACCCTCCTTGTCCTCCTCCTCGATGAGCAGGGCGGAGCACAGCTGACGCGCGGTGAGGGCCTTGGGGTGGATGCCGAACTTGTCCTGCTGGTCGTGGCACGCGTCCCACAGCTTGTTGCACAGCGACGGACAGACCGAAATCGAAATGTACTGGTCGCCCTGTGTAACGGACACCGCACACACCGCACGCACCGCACGCACCGCACGCACCGCACGCACAATCGCTCATTAGCATACAACACAGCGCACACAACACGACCCAATGCAAGACACTCACGCCTTGCTGCGGCGGAAGGGCCTAGTGGTGCGACGTGCCTCGGTGAACTTGGAGGTGTCGGGGCTGCACCACAGGCACAGGAGGTCCGCGACGGCAGCGTAGCACTTGTCGTTCGTGCCGTTCTTGTGGACCGCCTCCAGTTGTTGCTGCACGAGAAGAAGGAGACAAGACGCGTCAAGAAAGATGATGATGATGATGATGTATGCCCCTACGTGCGTGGCTACAACTGCACACAAGGAGGCTCGTGGGGGGCGTGAGTACCGTGACCGTCCGCAGGACGTAGCCGGCCACGCTCGACTTGCAGCACGTCTGGGCACCATACCAGCAGCATGTGCTCAACTTGTCGTTCTGTGCGTAAAAGTTGTGAGTGGACAGATGCCGTGTGCCAATGATCAATCTTCAATTAACAAAAAAAATGATGAGATTTTGTGTGGGAGGTACCTTCTCGGGAGAGAAGCCAGGCCAGCACTTGCCCTCTTCCCTCTTGTTGTGGCCAGCACTCGCGATGGGGTGGAAATCATCGACCAGCGCCTTCATGTTCTTGGCGTAGAGCCCCTTGAAGTTCTCGTGCGCCCGAGCCGCGCCCACAAAGATGAGCAACACAGCTGCAGCGCCCACCAACAAAAAGAAGCTGAATTGATCTCTCGTCCTCGCCATCATCAGAGCAAGAAGTTGCTTTTGTCGATCTGCCGCAGAGATTTCTTGAAGATCAGGCTGCTGACGTCAGCCTGCTGTCACTCACTCTTGTGTTCCTTCCACTTCTTCAAGCGTCAGCGCTCCTGGGTCTGCCTACTCGACAAAAGGGTCTTCTTGATCGTCTCCTCGAACGACTCAGGCGGGCGGCCGAGCCAGTCCTCCAGCGTCGGCGTCAGCACCTCGCACTCGGCTGCCCTGATGGCCTCGTAGACAGTGGCCCACTCCCTGATGTGGTTCCCGACACGAGGGTCGCGCCTGGCCGCCTCGCCGTAGCGCTCGATGTAGTCGTCGATTGACGACACCCGCTTGATGGCGATCGTCTTGTTGAGCAGGCAGCCCACCACCTCGGCCACCCGCTCGAGCGACAGGGCCTCGGGACCCGACAGCAGCACCGTCTCGTTGATGAAGGGGAAGCACTCGGCCTCGTAGGCGTAGCAGTGGACCAGCTTGGCCATGGCCTCGCCCAGGTCGTCGCGCGCTGCCCAGGTCACCCCGCGCCCGCCGTCATCGGGCAGGGCGACCTCGGCCGCGGGGTGCTCGGGGTCGAAGAAGCCCAAGTAGAGCGGGTAGGACTCTGAGTAGATGCCCTGGCGCATGATCGTGTAGGTCACGCCATGAGTCTCGGAAGATGAAGATGACTTAGAGTTGACTGAAGATGCAGTGGAAGATGGCGAAGATGAAGATGAAGGGGGGAAAGGCGAGGCTATGGAGGCCAGGTACGCTTCGGTGGCCAGATGGGCCTGCATGACGTGCGCCCGGCTCGTGGACTCGAGGTTGCCCCCAAATGCCTGGGAGGTGTAAAAGATGTGCCGGACGCCCTTCTTGACCGCCGCGTCGATCACGTTCCTGTGCATCTCCACCCGCGGCTCGATCTCGATTGAGGGATGGGACACCAGCACGACCACGTTGGCCCCCTCGAAGGCGGCCTCGAGCGTCGGCGGCCGGGCGTAGTCGACCGCACACACCCCGGCGCCGCACCGCTTGAGCCACTCGGGCGCCAGGTCGGGGCTGTGCACGGCCAGCACCAAGTCGAAGGCCGACATGAGGCTGGTGAGGTGTCGCACGATCGCAGAACCCAAGCGACCCGCAGCACCGGTCACTACGATTCTCATCTTTATTTATGTTGACCTTATCTCTTTGTTGTTGTGGTTGCGGCCCTCTGGTGATCACTTTTTATTTAATGACCGACCAATCAGAGGTCGGGCGGGTTGTCGGCGGCTTCTGGCCGACGGTTCAGCGCTCAGTGGCCGAGCAGCTGCCAGTGCATCTGGAGCAGCTTCTGTTCCGAGTACTCGTTGATGGCCGTGTGCGGGAACAGGCCCTGGCCCTCGCCCATCCCCGTCTGCCCCACGGCGAACGGATCCAGCACCTGTGCGTGGCGTGACCGCCCCACCTTGTGGTGAGAAAAGAACGAAAACGACAAAAAGAACGAAAGCGAAACAAAAAAGAGAGAAGGCGGCTGCTGCACCAAGTGGCGAAGGGAGGAGCACTGGGCTATCTTTTTGAGGAGTTCGACGTCGGCATACGAGAGGCACAGCACTTGCAGCTCTGGCAGCTGTTATTGCGGCGAATTTGAATAATTAGTTCACGCACTCGAGTGTGCGTGTGCGTGGTGTGTCGTGTTTGTGCTGGTGTCGTGTACTTACCTCGGATACAGCTCGCACGGAGCGAGCCGTCACGGAGGTCTTGGTGAGCGAAAGGAACTTCAGCCGGGCGCAGCGGAATATGACCGCCAGCACTCCCTCTGTCCAAATCAATATCAATAGCGTAACGCGCGCATTGAACGTGATGTTAGTGTTGGCTCTCACTCTCCTCTTGCAGCAGAAGGCGGGGCGGGCAGTTTACCATCGGTGATCGAAGAGCACTGGTACAGCGACAGCACGCGGAGGCTGCCCGAGTGCTTTCGCGAGATCTCCATCAATGCTGTGTGTGTGTGTGTGTGTGTTGTGTCGTGTGTCGTGTGTTGTGAGTTGACTAACTCGCGAGGCATGACGTGTGGCTGCGTCCGGAGAACATACCCGAGTCGTTGAGCTGCGGGAGGAAGTTGAGGTTGAGCGCCTCGATCCGCTTGCAGTTGGCGGTGATGGTGATGACCGCCTTGGCATCGAGCTTGTTGCAGCACGATAGGTCGATCTTCCGCAATGTCGTGCTTCGCGCCAACGCCAGATTTCTAATAATAATAACAACACAAATGGTCATCAATATGTATATCTATAATAAATAAATAATAAATAATCAATACATTCACGTACGCGAGATGCTCGGCGGAGAGGGAGGTCGAGCGAATGGCGAGGGAAACCAAGGAGCTGTTGGTCCGCGCCAGACCCTCGATGAAGTGGTTGATGCCCGCCGCCTGAATGAACGACATACACGCGATGTACACAGACACACACGACACACGCGACACACAGAGTGAGCCTGGCCTGGTGTCGATGTGGCCTCTGCCGACGGACGGCGTACCTCGTTTTCGGTGGTTGTGGAGATGGTGAGGGTCCGGATATGTGCAAAGTGCTGAGCAAACTCCTGAATCTTGACCGTGGGATTGCCTCGCGGGGACGAGCTCGGAGAAACCACATCCTGTGCGTGTCGTGTCGTGTGTCGTGTGCGTGAGTGTCGTGTCAGCGCCACGGCAAAGAGCGCGGGCTACGTACTTCGGGATCGACGAGGAGATTGCTGGCCAGGCTGTAGAAGGAGGAGATGACGTTGGGAATGTCGCGAATGTTGATCGTCTGCAGGCTGGCCTTGCGCTCTGCGGGGCACAAAGAAGCGAAAGGGCAGAAGGGGTTAAAAAAATAACTAATTAAATAGATAATAAAATAAAGCTGACGTAGCTCGTGCGCGTACGGTTGAGGATGTTGGCGACGTCGGTGGCGGTGATGGCGGTATGGGAGAGGTTGAGGTGGAGCAGCGCCCGGCACCGCTCGCCGATGCAGTTCAGCACCGCCGGCACGATCTCGCAGGCCGACAGGTTGAGGTCGACCACGTTGGGGATCCGCGTGACCACCAGTTCCAATGCAACCGCTATATACCCAATCGCACCCAATCAGGAGTGAGCGACATTGTGTGCGTGTTTCCTTTGTGTGTCGTGTCGTGTCGTGTCGTGTCGTGTCACGGTGATGATGATGAGGTGGACGCACGATCGATTCGGGAGCGCTCGAAGCTGAGGTGAGTCAGCGGGAGGGTGTCGGGCAGTTCGGCCAGGGACCGGCCGTGGCAGCCGGAGACGGACGACGAAAACTCGCAATCGACCAGCAGCAGCCGACTCAGTCGGGGCGCCTGCAGGACGCACGCCAGCGCCGGATAGGGCAGGTAGCAGTTCTGGCATGCGATGTGCCTGCAGCAGCAGCAGTAATAGTAGTCCTTCAGTCTGCTGCTGTTCTTTTCTTAAGGTGGCGGTGGTTAGGTGGTGGTACCGTAGCATGGAGAGGTTTTGGGTGATGATGTCGAGGAAGGAGCCCAGGTGGGATTTGTAGTAGTTCATGGAGTTGTCCAGGTCGATCGTCTTCACCTTCTTGCACCGGTTGAGCAGGTGTTCTATCGCCTGAGCGGAGGACAGGATTAATATAAAGATAAAAGATAAAAGATAAAAGATAAAAGATAAAAGATAAAAGATAAAAGATAAAAGATAAAAGATAAAAGATAAAAGATAAAAGATAAAAGATAAAAGATAAAAGATAAAAGATAAAAGATAAAAGATAAAAGATAAAAGATAAAAGATAAAAGATAAATCGGTGTTGGGTGGGCAGAGGAGAGAGCGGCAGTGGCGCACCCGCTCGGGGAAGGCGCTGGTGTTGCGCAGCGTGAGCTCGCCAATGTCGGGGTGCATGACACATAGACGCCTGATTCGGCGTTCTGGTTGCGTGCGGTGTGTCATGAGTGCGGTGAGATCAACTACGCACCTTGTCGTGTGTCGTGTGGCGTGTGTCGTGTGTCGTGTGTCGTGTGTGGTGCCGTGTACCGAGGGTGATCTGTTCTTGTCGGGCGGAGAAGAGCAGCTTCCAGGGGAAAGAGTGCCAGAGGGAGGCGTCGTTTGCCAGCACGTGCCAATGGCGACACACCAGAGAGACAGTGTCGGCCAGCTCGCGCTGCGAAATGTACGACAGAATGCGCAGCTGCAGCTCCTCCGGAATCAACCGCATCGGCCCTTGTTTTGTTTTGTTTTGTTTTAGAATTTGTTTTTAGTTTTCGGTTTCTAAATAAATAGACGACACCAAGAGCAGACGCGTACCCGTGACAGGTGTGAGAGGGTGAGGGATGGGCACTTCGATGAAGTCCATCAACGTTCGCCATACGGAAGGCGACACCTTGTGCTGTTCACCCAGAGGCACCAGCGATGACCCCACGTTAGAAAAAAGGTAGTTCAACCGTCAAGAAAGCGAAAACGAAAGCGAAAACGGGGGGGGGGCAACAACGAGCAGTACTCCGAACCTGATAGATGGGGATCTGGTCCTCCCTGACGGTAAGCGGGAGGTCCAGGGGAATCACCAGGTCCTGCAGGTCCGGCATGCGAGCCAGCCCTATGCGCCGCACGCGCGCCAACCAAATGACGCGTCAGCCCCGGGCACGAGCCTCAGCCCTGCATTGGGGGGTGGGAGGTGTACCATCGGGCAGGGATCGGAGGGCGTAGTTGTCGCAGAGTCGGAGGCACCGCAGCGACGAGAGCTGATGGATTTCCTCGGGCAGGGACGATATGTTGTTCCTATGGACGTACAGCGACGGACATGAGACATTCCAATGACCCGCACGACGTGCACACATGACTAATGGCAGAGGAGAGAAGAGTACCCGTCGAGGTTGAGCTGCACGAGGTTCTCGAGCGGGCGCACTTCGATGTCCAGGTCGCCGCTCTCGACCTTGAGCAGGCGCTGGAAGATGACGTCCTCGCGCTCGTCCAGCGCCTTGTCGTCGTCGGCCCCGCTCGCCCGCTTCCTCGACTTCTCCACCTCTCTTTCCCTGTTTTATCATTCTCTATTAAATATAATATAATATATAAACACAAATTAAATGTTTGGTGGGTACCGTTTCATGGCGTCTTTGGCGAAGCGGAGGAGCTCCTGCTGGATCTTCTGCTCGCGGATGAACTTGTCGGCGCCCTTGCCCAGCGCCTTGTAGAGCTCGCCCGTCCCGCTGCGCGCCCGCTCGGCCTCCTCCGTCGTCACCCGGCCTGCCAACGCCACCGGCCTGTCCGACATCATCACTACCATCATCACCACCACCACGGGCCGGGTGAGTGAATTGCTCGGGAGCTGAGTGGGCAAGTGGCGGGTGGTCGATGACGCATACCTGGTGCGGCTTCGCCCGAGAGTACGCTGGGCAGGTGGATGTCGGCGCCCAGAGACAGGAAGCGGAAGAACTCGGCCGAGCTCTTGAGGTCGATCTCCTCCTTCGTTCGCTGCCGTTCCTCTTCCTTGTCGGCTGCACGATTCGACCATCAGCACACGACACGCAGCACCGCACACGACGCACGACACACACGACAGGCACACGCGCGACACACACACACGCACGCACGCACGCACACACACACACACATGCGAAGAGGGCGGAGGGCACACCTTTGATGACGATGCCGAGAGGGAATGAGTTCCATTGGTTGTTGGTCAGGTTGAGCGAGGTGAGCGAGTGGGGAAAGTAGCCCGGTTTCGTGCTGTGGTCGCTCAGCTCGTTGGACGCCAAGTCCAACTTCTTCAGATTCCGCATCAAGCACAACGACGCGGGCAGTCTACAGCACACGCAACACGACGCACACAAGACACGCAGGACGGTTAGTGGCTGCGCGGTTGGCTGATTGTGTTCTGTGCGCACCGGGTGAGCTTGTTGCCGATCAGGGTGAGCCGCTCCAGGGCATGCAGGTAGCAGATGTAGGAGGGGACGGCTGTGATGTTGCACAGCGACAGATTCAGGCTGGTCAACGAACGAAGCTGTTGGATACGTATCCGCACACAACGCAGAACCAACACACACACACACACACGCACCACACACATACACACACACACGTTAGCTCTCATGTACAAGGGCGAAAGAAGACAGCTTGTGTGTAGCGTACATGGCAAAGGGAACGAGGAACGGTGTGCAGGTTGTTCTGGCTGAGCGACAGGTCGGTCAGCATCTTCAGCGACCGCATGCCTATACGCACACACCGTGACACACGGCACACGACACACGACACACGACACGCGCGTCAGTGTTGTGTGTGCGATGGCATGATGCACGGACGTGGGCGTGGCGTAGTGAGGCCTACCGGCGAACGAGAGGGGCTCGATCTTCTCCTGCTCGCGGCCCTGTCGGTCGTAGACGACGATGGGATCGTTCCCGAGGAGGTTGTTGTCGAGCTTGAGCTTCCTCAACGTGTCGCTGATTTCCGTGATCTCGTCGGGTACGAACATCACCTTACGCGGAAATCCGTTCGCCATATTGAGGCTCCCGAACTGGGTCGTACTCGGTTAGCCAACAATAGTTATGTCGTGTGTGTGCGTGTGTGTGCGTGTGTGTGCGTGTGTCGTGCGTCGTGCGTGTGGCTACAGGGTGCGAGGGAAAGTGTGTACCTGTTCACCAGAGACCTGGAGTGATGCGAGATAATCGCCGATATGCTTTGCCCATTTTCTGCGCTGGTCGATGACCGGCAAGCGGGCCTGCGTGTTCCATTAATTGCGCCGCACGCGTTTACCCTTTTAGTACACACATGCGCGTGCTGGCTTCCCACAGCACCCACGTGTGTGTGTGTCGTGCTTGCCGTGCGTGCGTGCCGTACCTCTGCTATCTTCTTGGCGTACTGGTACTCCTGGTAGGACTCGTAGAGATCGATCAGCTCCTGGCGAGAAGGAACATCAGCCATTGTTGGAGGAATGCAAGGTATGCAAAAAAAGGTGAGGAATGTCACGCACGTCGTCGGGTTCGTCGACCGGCGCAGTGGCGCGCGGCGATGTGAAGAACGACGAGCGGTTCGTGGGCACGGTCGGCATGGATGAGTTGAGGAAGCGCGGGAGCCGCTTGCCGTTCGGCGTCGAGGAGGCGGTCGTCGTCGTGGCGGTGGACAACAGGTCTCCGCTGTTGCTACCGCTATTGCTGCTGTTGCCGCTGCTCTTGCGCAGGCCGCCGCTGTTGCCGCCGCCCTCGCGCTGGGGTGAGCGAGGCGCCGCGGCCGCGGCCGTGGTGGACTCCGGGGGCGACATCGGCGTCTTGACCGACGCTGTCGACAACAAAATGTCAGCTTGGGCGGTCAGCCACCAGCAAAACGTTGAACCAAAAGAGTCGAGAGGGAGGTCCGTACAAGAGAAGCCGGCCTTCTTGTTTCGTTTGAGCTCGGCCTTGATCTGCGGGTACCGCGTCCCGAATTTTTTGAATGCCTAATAATTACCGAGCGTGTGCGTGTGCGGTGGTGCGTGTGTCGTGTATCGTGTGTATGTGGTGAGTCGTGTGCGACGGGGTCGAGAGCTATTCGTGGGGCGAGTGCACCTTGGTCTTGGCCACGCTTTTGAAGCGAAAGCTGATCCACAGTTCGATCTTTCGCCGCAGCTCGCCGAGCACGCTCGACGACTTGTGGATGCCGACCAGCTTCTCGTAGACGCCCGCCACGCTCTGCACCGTGAGCGAGTCCAGCACCACCTGGGCTGCCAGGTTGGCCAGGTGCGTGACCTCGTAGTCCAGTGCCAGCAGGAACAGCTCCAGCGCATACGACTCGGCTATCTCGACTTCGTCCGTGTACATGTACCTGTCGTGTGTGCGTGCCGTGTGCGTGTGTCGTGTGTGCGTCGTGTGCGTCGTGTGTGTGTGTGTGTGTGTGTTGTCGTGCGTTCAGACTTCATTCACCGCACGCACCACCGAACACGATACACGCGCGGACACGATGAAGAAAAGAAAAGCGAAAGGCGAAGAACGAAGAACGAAGCGAAGGGGAGAGGGCGAAGTACGAGAGCATGAGGTGGTAGAGATCGTAGAGCTGCAGGTCGCCGGCGGCCTTGTCCTTCTTTTTGGTCTTCTTCTTGCCGCCGGCCTCGAAGTCAGCGTGGTGGGGCGAGAGCGTGGGCGACGAGGCCGAGCGCGTCATCCCTGAGTTGGGGAAGATGTCGGTCGACTGCAGGCACGGCGAGTGGAGGAGCGTGATGAAGATGATCGCCGGCGCGTGGTAACCACCGGCTGCCGCACTGCTCCCCCCCAACGTTAGATGACCCGACACACGACACACGACACACGACACACGACACACACACGAGACGACACGCGTGGAGTTACCTCTGTTCTACGAGGGTGAGAGACTGGTTTTTGTTGGTGCGCGGTGTCGTGGGCTGACTGCCGTCCCAATAGCTGGCGGCGGCGGCCTGGTTCACTTCGTAGTCGGCGATGATGTCGTGCCATTGAACGCTGCGTGCGGAGAGAACGGCCTTGTGCGCGCGGATCTCCCGGCCATCGATGATGACGGTGATGTCACTTCACGTTTGCGTACGGCGACACTCAATGAGTCCGCTGATATGACCATTGACGCACGCACGCGCACACGACACGCACACGACATGCACCGCACGCGCACCTGAGCATCTTCGAGTTGAAGAACAGGCCGAGGGCGCCTTTCGGCGCGTACTGTCGGTGGGCTTCGATGTAATCTGCAAATAATTGTTATTGTTGTTGTCGTTGTCGTTGTCGTTGTCGTTGTTGTGATAAAGACGAGCGGGCGAACGCGTACTCTGGCCCTGGAGAAAGGCCTTGGCGACTGCGGCGAGGCTATCCACGCCCAGCTTGACGGCCGCGTTGTACAACCTGATGTACGCCCTCATATCTGATCGACGCGCGCTCCGTGAGCTCGTGTGTCGCGCGCGTGCCATAGGCCAGTGTGTGCATGCGGTGATGCGCGTGTCGTGTGTCAAGTGTCGAATGTGTACCTGTCGACTCGGGTTTGGGAAAGATGCCGGCGTAGATCCAATCGAGGACCGCCCTGAACGTTTCTTCGTCCACCCCGAGCACCGCTTTCCGCCGGCGGCCCTCCCTGACGAAGCTCTGCACTCGGGGGGGAAGGGGAGTAAGACACCACGTCACAGGTGCGCATACGTCGCATAGTTGCGCCTGGCTTCTTGCTTGAGAGGGGGAGGGTCGCGTGGGCGCAGAGCGGGCGACGGTGCGGACCTTCATGAATCGAGGGCTGTGCGCTATGAGGACGACCGAGTGCGCGGGCACGATGTCGCCGGCCACCTCGAATTCGATGTCGCTGCACTTGTGCTCGCCCACCAGCGACCAGAAGTCCGGCCCGTACGTCGACGACACCTGCCGTGCGTGCGATCGTTTTCCATGCCTTAGTGTCGCACACGCACGCACGGCACACACAACACACGCCCGCACACACGACACACACGCCCGCACACACGACACACACGCCATACACGACACACGACACACGGTACACGGCACACGACGCATACCACGGAATCAGGGCACGTACCGGTGACATGGGTGGGATTGGAGGAATCTTCTTGCCCTTGGCCTTCAGCCGCGCGACCTTTTTTTGGTGCCATTCCTGCCTTCGCTCAGGCGCCTCCTGTGACGTGGCCGCCAGAACGCACTGCTCGACGTTGAACTGTGGTCGCCGTCGAGAAGAGGCATGGCCAGTTAGCGCACGAGACGCGCACGAATTAACTCCTTAGCGAGAAGAGAAGCGGCAGTCATGGCCACGTACGCGAGTCCGTGCCGAGGCCTCGAAGAAAAGCGCGTCGTAGGTCTGTGCCAGCAAGTCGGCTTCGGCGTAGGACACCTCACGGAGATCTTCTCGGTCGGCCTTGTTCTGAGAAGAACGAAGAAGAACGAAGAAGAAGAAGAAGGCGGTTGGTGTGAGTGCTACCCTTCATCGAGATTGGGGGAAGAGAGGGGACGGAGGTGTGGCGGCGTACCCCGACGAGGACGATCGGCCCTGTGGGCTCTCCCTGCTCCAGGTCCAGCGCAAGTTTGGGTGTGTCAGTGAGTGGCGCGATACTTCTTTGTGTAGGCTTGGCTCTACACACAAAAGAAGAGTGAAAACGAAGGCCGAGAGAGCGGCTACCTTGCCTCGCACGATGCGGTCTACCCAGGCGGCAAGTGAGTCGAACGAGGAACGCGACGTGATGGAATAGACCAGGAGAAAGGCCGTGCACTCCCCTGTCGTGAACGGGCACAGCGTCAGACCAGTGCTAAGTATTAGTATAATACAATAGTTGTAACCACTATCGGCGGACTGCGCTGACGTACGAATGATCTGGTCGCTCCAGCCCCAGTCCTCGGTCTGCACATTGTCAAAGAGGTGCACGACGCGGTACTGGCCATCCACCATGCGGTGATATCTGGCACACGCAAGCACACAGCGCCCACAACACACAACGTACACACGCACACACACGCACACACACGCACACACACGCACACACACGCACACGCACACACAACGTGTAACGCCCCGTCAGTAATCCGCGAGGGCTTTAAAAAATGGACCCATTAATATGTTACGCGGCACGTAATGAACATTTGCGCCCGAGAAGCGGTTGGTGCACTGTCGGGTGCTACGATCGGGAACAGGAAACGGAGAAAGGGGATACCCACAAATACGAACAACACATCGTGGTGACGCGTAACAGCGCACAAGGGCGGGGTGCTGCGACAGTGACGTAAACTGCGCTAGAGGGAGAGGGGGGGGGTGGCGAGAGGGAGGTCACGTACTCATACTTGCCGTCGGGCGACTCGATCTCTGTGTAGTGCAAAATATATTACATTTATATATATTTAAAATGAAGGAAGGAATAATAATACTAATAAAAATGATAGATTAAATTAAAAATGAAGTCCTTTTTTTATTGTAATAAATAAAATAGTGAAGTGGTTTGCGTAGTACCAAGGAAGGCGTTGTGGGCCAGCTGAATGGCGAGGCTGGTCTGTAGCCGGCCCGGAGCGTGTGAGCCGCGGCAGCAAGTCCAGCGGAGAGGGAGGTGTGTGGAAGAGTACCTTGCCTACGCCCGGATCGCCCAAGAGCAGCACCTTGCTCTGTGGCTTCTCCATCTTCAGCTGCGAGTTGTGGCTTTGCGCAGAAAAAAATAAAATAAAATAAAATAAAATAAACTAAACTAAACAGTGTGCCGGCTTTCCCACTTCGGGGTGGGCCTTACTCTAGCGGCGAGCTTGCAGTTGTTGACGTCTGTGGTGTGGTCTCTTGGTTCTTGCAAGCTGGGTAGTCAGGGCAGCGGTCACCTAGGCTTCGATCTCTTCTTTCTTTCTCTTCCAGCACAGGGGTCCTGTACATTCAAACACTGAGTTCCCTAACTCCTTATCACAACCACTCATCACGAATCATGCTTGTTCTGCTTACCACCGGACCCCTCGAGATGTTATGCGTATCTGGAGGACGCAGCTACACCGCCGGCCGACTTGGTGGCACCAAGTCACTCCAAGCGAGGGTGATGTTGGCGCGGTGAGCGTCACAAACTCTGCATGGTCGCGGCTGGAAAAAACCGGGCATGAACAGGACTGCGGCCGCAGATTCCAGGATATTGTCCGGTTTGGTGGTACGTTGGCGCAGCGGTTGTGTTGGTGCCTTGGGCTTCGCTGCGACGAAACGGAAACGAAGCAGAGCGCATCTCTCGTCTGGAGGAGAAGATTCCCTGGAAGGCCTGGCAAGTCGCGAGCAAGGTGAAGGCGGATCTCGCCATCTTTAGTTTACGTTTAGAAAGGGAAAATTGGAACGTTAATCGAGACGCGTAGCGACGGAGGCCATTAGATCAACAGGAAAATTGATTTGCAATTCTTTTCACAATCATGGAGATGACCAACAAGCAAAAAGAATCACTGTACGCCTCCCCCCTTTGATGGAATCGCCTTTCTTCTTTATCTATCTTTTCCCCTTGAGGAGCGAACGTTCGCTCTCGGCCTCCAATTAGCTGCTAAGGGAGCAATTCCTTCACTTTTTCTATGGGTCTCAAATTAATCGATCAATGATATTACGCACCCTCCCCTCCCTCAACGTAGTGGTTTAAGTCATCCTTGTTCTTGAACGCACACGACTCACCCAGTTATTGGCCCACAGGAATAAAGCAGTACTTGAGTACCTGCGATCAGCGGGTTTCACCAAGACGGTGGAAACCTTCCAGGAGGAGGCGCTCGTTGATCCTGATCCAAAATCGGCCGGCCTCCTCGAGAAGAAATGGACTTCCGTTTTGCGGTTGCAGAAGAAGGTGCCCTCCTCCACACCAATCAATCTTTCTCGCCTCTGCTCTTTCTGCTCCGTCCCCCCCGCTCGTCCAGCTTGATTGCGCATCGTCTACACTCCATCTATCCCAGCCCCACTCCATTTCCACGATTACGCTCAGATCGTGAATGCACCCTCTCAAATCTACACTTATTTGTACTTTGCGCGCTGTGTGGCATCGACGCACATCTCTCACAATGCAATCCGCCTGCTGCTGGTCACTTGTTGTTTGCAGATTATGGAACTGGAGAGCAAAGTGACGCAGTTGCAAGAGGAGGTGGATAAGGGAGGCGGCGGTGCTGCCAAGAAACAGAACGGGGAGAACATACCCCCGGCCGCCCTGTAAATACACGCTGTCCGGCCACCGCAACAACATCAACTCCGTCCGGTACGCACCGCACGACGCACACGACACACACGACACACTACACGACAACGTATGTTCACGCTAGAGCGTGGGCAACAGATTCCACCCGCTGTTCAACATTCTGGCGTCGGCATCCGAGGACGCCACGATCATGCTATGGGACTACGAAACGGGCGAGTTCGATCGAACGCTCAAGGGCCACACGCTGGCGGTTCAGGACATCGCCTTCGACCAGGCGGGCAAATTTTTGGGTACGGCCGCTCTTCTCCCCCCCTCTTCGCTTGCTTGCCTGCGTAGCTGTCGGTCATCATCGCCGATGATCGTCTGAAACTCATTGTCCTTTGTTGCTCGGTACGCGCGCAGCTTCTTGCTCTGCTGATCTGTCGGTGAAGCTGTGGGACCTCTCGAGTTGGAAATGCGTCAAAACGTTGCAGGTGAGTAATCTTACCATCGCTCTCCAGTGGCTTATCCACGTCGTTTCGTGACTCTCTGGTTACCGATAGTCACTGACTCGAGTCTCTCCGTTCACTACAGGGTCATGATCACAATGTGTCGGCAGTAGTGTTTACGCCAACGGGAGACCACATCATATCCGCTTCGCGAGATAAGACGGTCAAGGTGTGGGAAGTGTCCACCGGGTACGCGTCTCCCATTTTCGCTTTCGCTCACTTCTTTCTCTTTCGCGATTTCTCACGTCAATCATTTTCTTCATTTTCTAAACAACCCATTCTGAATTGGCCAGGTATTGCATCAAGACCCTGCAGCACGACGAGTGGGTGAAGCGCGTGCTGACGAGCGAGGACGGAACCACTGTCGTCACGGCGTCCTACGACCAGGTAAAGCGTCTGCCCCACAACCGCGCCTCCACATCCCCCGACCGCGCTCGTCGACTAACTTCTCTCGTTTGCGCCAGACCATTCGCACATGGGACTTGGCGAAGGGCGAGTGCACGGGCGTGTACAGGGGCCACGACCATGTCATCGAGTCCATCGCGCTCTCGCCAGCCACCACTCCCTCTCTCACCCAGGACAGCGAAGCCGTACGCACTGCCTCCACTCACCCACCCAGCCGCCTGCGCGTTCGTGCGTGTGCCTCGTGGTGCGTGCGTGAGCGGACGTCACGAGTCTCACACGCACGCGCGCGATTGTATATTTGAAATCCAGGACTCGAACGGAAACCACAGGACGCGCAACGCTCGCACGCGAACGAAGGCGGGCAACAAGGGCGGGGCGGGCGCCTACATCGCGTCGGGGTCGAGAGACAAGACCATCAGGATCTGGGACACCCAGACCCAGCAGGAAGTCATGACCCTCGTACGGCGCCTTCGCTCTTTTTTCTCTTTCGCTTTCGCTCTTCTCTTGCACTGGCCTCTGGCGCTGCGGCTCGACGAGAACACAGACCTGACCCGCAGCGCCCACGTGGGCGATTGCAATCGCGGCAGGTGGGGCACGACAACTGGGTGCGCACCGTGTTGTTCCACCCCAACGGGAAGCTCTTGATCTCCGTGTCGGACGATAAGTCCATCATGATCTGGGACCTGGTGCAGAGGCGGTGCATCAAAACGATACACGAGGTACGCCGTCCATCCACTCTTCCCAAGGCTTGAATCGACCCTGCAAGCACCTTCTCACCGTGTGACACTGACACATGACAGGCGCATCCGCACTTTGTGTCGTGTGCGGACTGGAACAAGAGGTATCCACTCCTCGCCACCGGCGGCGTTGACAACACCGTCAAGGTGTGGCCGGCCACATAAGGGGCCTGGCGCCTTGTGGTGGAGCGAGCGAGAGAGAAAGAGGGTGGGCCGAGAAGAACGAAGAAGAATGAAGAAGAATGAAGAGAGAAGATAGAAGAAGGAAGGAGAAGCTTTCGTTTTTATTTTTGGGTGACCCTACCGTGTACTGTACCCACCTGCCGTACGAGAGATGAAGGAGAGTTCTGGTGACGATGTTTTTGCAATCATGCACAGAAATGTCTTGTGCGGCAGTGTTTGCTGGCGTAACTCCTATGGCGGATTTAGCCGACCAGATAAATGCACGCGCCCTTCTAAAGATTATATTAAAATATTGTAAATATTGTAGATTACTGTAAAAGTGGGATTTTTGTCGGATAAAACCCGAATAAAACGGGGCACAATGCAAAAAACCTTGGCGTGCAATGCGATGTCTTAGCATTTCCGGGCAAGAAACGTGCACCGCGTGAGCTTGCTGTGCCGGCCTGGCACAACACGACGTGCCACACAAGCACCAGCGATTCCACTCGCTTGAATGCCACATCTGCTCTCGGACCACAAACGACCGTGTGTGCACAGATAATGCGATCAATCAGCGGCAGCACGGTGGACGATAATCGACCACCAGAGTCCAATCTGGGCCGCAGGTTGGATACTCGGCGGCTTCTCATCATCGCGGCTCTGCTCTGCGCCGCATTCTACTTCCTCTCCTCCCTCCTCCCCGCCAATCCCTCCTCCTATTATGATCGCACCCTCTACACAGATGTCTCATCGTCTCCCGACGATCAATCATCATCATCTTTTTTTTCACATCGGCCCGACCCGCTCAGCATTCGCTGGGACCTGCACAGCTCCCTGCCCGACCGCAACTTCCACATCGTCAGCGCGAGCCAGGACCACCGCGCCTTCCCCCCGCCCGCGCGCCTGCCCGCCGACCCCGCCGTGCGCGCCGCCACCTTTCCCGAACTGGCCGGCGACCCGCGCCTCCGCATCTTCCAGCTCCACCTGGGCCTCGCCAACCGCTTCGTCACGGTACTCAAGGACAACAGCTGGACCAGCGCCTTCGGCACCGTCGAGCTCTGGTGGCACGACCAGCCCGACGACGACGTCGACGGCGCCGCCGACATCGGCTCCACCGCCGAGCAGGTGGTGCTGATCGAGGGCGTCGGGCGGATGGTGGTCAAGCGCCTCCCGGCCCAGCAGTGCCTGCACGACCTGCCCAAGGGCACCGACTACCGCATGGCCAACGGCCAGCCGGCCTACCTCGAGCTCGTGGTGCGCTGCGCGTTCCTGGTCGACGACGTCGTCGTTGCGCGGCTGCGCGACCACGCGCGCGCCCGTGGCGCGCTCAAGGTTCACGCCGCGGGCGACGCCGCGCTCTTCCCGCTCGCCGAGGTGCTCCACTTCCCGGACCCGACCACCTTCCTCACCTACGACGAGTACGACGAGCGGCCGGCCGCCTTTGCCGCGGCGCCGTGGGAGCCGGTGAGCGTGGTGCGCGCGCCGGCCGGGTCGGCCGCGGCGGCGATCCGCGTGGGCGCGGTGTGCACCAAGAAGTATTCGTGGAATGCGGACGACGAGCTGTGGCTCATGTGGATGCTCGACATCGTGGGCGTGGACCACATCGTCATCGCCGTGTCGACGCGCGACCTCAACATGTCCACCGTCGTCGACGCCATCGCGCGCTACGACGACCCGCGCCTCACCGCGCGCGTGACCCTGGTCGACCTCGACGTGCCCACCGGGCGGCCCAAGGTCACCTACTCGTACCTGCTCGAGTGCATGGGCCGCGAGGCCTTCCTGCGCTGGCAGGCCGACTTTGACTTCCTCTTCCTCATCGACCCCGACGAGTTCGTCCAGCTCTTCGCCGCCGAGCCGCCGCACGCGCGCATCGACGTCAAGACCTTTGTCGCGCGCCACCGCGAGCGCATCGAGCGCGAGGGCGTCGCCTACCTCCGCCGCCCGCGCGTGCGCCGCCTCGAAAGCGACCACCGCGCCGCTGAGCCCCTCCTCCCCGCCCTCCTCCGCGCCCTGGCCCCGCTCGACGGCGCCGCCATGCACCACCTCCTCGGCCCCGACGCCTCCTACGCCCGCGAGTTCGGCAAGTCCCTCTTCTGGCCCCCGCGCGCCATCCACTCCTTCCTCCACTTCAACCCCGACTCGCTGCCGGACTGGTTCGACGCCCGCCAGGCCCACATGCTCCACGTCCGCAAGGACAACCCCTACGGCGGCCAGCCCGTACGAACGGTGCAAGAGTACCTCGACCAAATAAAAAATAAAATAAAATAAATTAACAATATGTTACATATACTTCACCCGATATGTTCTTACATATTCCCATGAGACCGGTGGTATGGTGGTGGGTTATGGTCCTTCGGGGATGCTCCGCCGCCTGCGTGTGGACCGGCAGTCGCTGGGTTCGGTCGGGGGGTGGCCCACTACAACTACTGGATCAACCAGCTCCTCCAGCAACTGGATGGGGGTGCAGTGTACATGTCAGCATGTGCGTGTGCGGTGTGTGCGGTGTGTGCGGTGTGTGCGGTGTGGCGAGTGTGTGCGGTGAGGAGTGCGTACCTTTTCGATGAGGCTCTGGCCGTCGTCGCCGCACTGGGCCAACATGGAGTGGTGGCTCACCCGCCAAAGCGACACGACGAAGCCCTCCGCGCCGACCGCGGCCGCAACCACCAGGACCTGCCCGGCCGTGCGGGTCATCATCACCACCCGGCGGCGTGGCTCGTTCTGGTCGAGGTGCAGGTGGTGGAGCAATACGGTGCAGGGCATGTGGTACCGCCAGTTGGCGGCGGACACGGCCGACGCGTACTTGGTGCGCACCACGGCCGTCCGATTGCGCTCGGCCCGCGCGCCATCAGCTCCACGCCCGGAAAGGCCACCGCGCACTGCAGCCGGGCCTCGGCGCACCCTCCGCCGCCGTCTTTGCCGGGGTGGTGGTGGAGGTGGTGGTCAAAGTGGTGGACCAGGCCCCAGTCGGGGGTGCTCCCGCCCAGGAAGCCCGCCTTGATCTTCACCTTGAGCCCGCCGGCCGGCTGCCTCTGCGGCGACGACAATATAGAGAACAGCGTGAGCGCCTGGAAGCCGGCTTCGCTCTCGTCTTCCTGGTCGTCGTCGTCACCATTGTCGCTGTTGTGGTCTTGATCGTTATTAGAGTTGAACTTGCCCTGATTGCTTTCTTCTTTGATGTCGTTGTTGTTGTTGTCGTAGTGGTGGTCGGCCTCCTCGGCTGGTCCGTCGGGTTGCGGCGAGGGAGGTGGTGGCGGGTGGTACGCGAGGATGAGCGATTGGCTCAGGCTGGTGGGCTCCCGCTTCATTCTCTTCCTCTGCTGCGCCTGGTACACGCTCATGATCCTTGTTCTTCTTCGCCTTCAACGACCCGTTCTTCAAAACTGCCCACGTTGCGTTTTGAACGTGCTAGCGGTGTAGTTGGTTGTTGTGTTCGCGTTCTTGTGTGACGTGTGCTGCGTTGTGCGTTGCTGCGCCGTAATTTCTTTAAAGAAATCCTGTACTCCCAGCCAAATTTACACATGAACTCCTAAAAAGGGCAAATCAACCTCGATCTGGTCCCGCCATGTAGCCAATAGGCAAGCGCACGTGAACGTGTAGACCAGACTCCAACCAACCAACCAATCATCTCATCACCGCGCACTCCCACGAAACAACTTCTGAAAGAAAGAAGTAATAATGAATTAATAAATAAATTGGTTGTGGTGCCCATTCACTTCACGGGCTCTTGCCGGCCAGGCACGGGCGCAGCTTGCGGGCCACCTCGAGTACCGTCGGCTGGAACACCATCGACTCGTGGTCGCCGCCCACGTCCACCACCGCCACCTCCTCACAAAATTGGTCCCACCCCAGCGTCCTGCGCGTGTCGTGTCGCGTGTGTCGTGCGGTCAGCGCGTGTTGTTGGTAAATTCGAAAAAGAAAGAGAAAGAAAGAAAAAGAGAGAAAGGTACCGAGAGTGGAGGAGCGGGTCGTCGACGCCCTGGATGTCGTTGTCGCCGGTGGTGCGGAAGAGGGTGACGCGCCCGCGCAGGGGCGCGGCCGGCCGGCCGTAGTTGCGCGACAGGACCTCGCTGTCGCGGATGTCGCGCTGGAAGCGGAAGAAGAAGTTGATGGCGACGGAGGGCGGGACGAGGTCGAGCCCGTTCTTGTCGATGACCTTGCCCATGACGTTGAGCAGCCGCTCGTCGGGCGAGAGCGGCGCGGTCTCGGTGTAGGACACGTCGACGCCGAAGCCGAGGTACTGCTTGGCCCCGCGGCACAGCACGCAGAACGCGAGGGCGTCGGCGTCGTAGCGCAGGTAGGTCGGGTCGTAGACCGGCGCGCGGCCGTCGAGCAGCAGCAGGTTGACCTCGTCGCCCGACGCCTGCAGCTGTCGCGCCACTTCGTACGCCACCGTGCACCCGAACGACCAACCGGCGATCTGTCATGCGTGTGTGTGTGTGTGTGTTTCGCACGACACACGCGTCAATACACGACACGCACGACACGCGCGACAGTTGCGGGGGCGACGGCGTACGTTGTAGAGTCCGCTCTTCTGGACCGGGCGGATGGCGGCCACGTAGTCGGCGGCCATGGCCTCGATCGACCGGTACTCGATCCTCGGCTCCAGTCCGTACACCGGTTGGTCCGCGCCTGTGTACGCGCAACACGCGTCAATGTCGTGTGCCGTGCCGTGTCGTGTTGCGTGTCGTGTCGTGTCTCGTACCGAGGTGGTAGGCCAGGGCGCCGTAGCAGACGGATGACTTGAAGGCCGGGTGGATGACGAACAGGGGCAGGCCGGGGCCGCGGGTCTGGAGGGGCACCAGCGGCGACGCGAACGACGAGATCAGCCGCTTGGCCGCGCTCATCTTCTCCGCCAGCACCGCCGTCGGCGCCGCGCTGCTCACCGCCGCCGCCGGTGGCGCGAGCCCGGGCTGCTGGTCCTGCTGGGTACCGACACCGGCGTTGGACCCCTTGACGATGACGCTGAGGTCGTCGTAGCTGTCGCGGCCGCGGCGCTCATCCTCCTCGGTGGTCTTGGCCGATCGGCCGCCGCCGCACGAGAGTAAGGTGGCTGCTGACGTGGCGTGGGCCTCGCCGATGCACACGGCGAGGTGGCGCACCGTCGAGGCCGAGAAGATGACCGAGAACGGGAACCGTACGCCGAACTTGCCCTCGAGCGCGCCGATGAGGGACACGCCCAGGAGCGAGTTGCCGCCCAGGGCGAAGAAGTCGTCGTCCACCCCGACCGGCGACACGTGGAGAATCGACTCGAACACCTCCACCAGCGTGCGCTCGGCCGCCGTGTTGGGCGCCGCATAGTTGAACCCCACCTCGTGTTGCCTGCAGGCACCACTACACGTGTGAGCGCTCACCGCACACGCCGCACACGACGACACACGCGCGGGTGGGAGACGTACCCGCCGCGCGTGGGGGAGGGGAGGGCGGTGCGGTCGACCTTGCCGTTGGGCGAGAGGGGCCACTTGTCGAGGACCATGAAGTGCGAGGGCACCATGTAGGCCGGCAGGCGCTCCTCGAGCAGCAGCCGCAGCTCCTGCACCATCCGCGCCTTGGCCTCGTGGTGGTTGCTGCTGACGTCACCACCACCGGCGCTGCTGACGTCATCGCCGATGACGCTGCTCTCCATGATGATGTAGGCCACCAGGTACTTCTCGCCGCCGGCGTAGTCCGGCTCCCTGGCCACCACGAGGCACTCCTTGACGCTGCGGTGCTGGTAGACGCAGTTCATGATCTCCTCGAGCTCGATCCTATAGCCCCGGATCTTGACCTGGTGGTCGACCCGCCCCAAAAATTCTTCGCATGCCAATGACCACGCGTCAGCATTCCACACACAATCGCGGCGTACATTCTTGAGGAGCGAGTGGTGTACCGAGCGTGTTGTCGTCGCCGTCCTTGTAGCGCAGCACGTCGCCGACTCGGAACATCTTGTCGCTCGAGTGCGGCAAATATTTGAGCTTGAATGGATTATCTACAAATGACCGTTCCGTCATCTCGGGGTCGACGTACGAACCCACCCCTGGCGCACATCAGACATAGGACGATCAATCAGCGGCAGAAGAAGAAGACGACGACGACGATCGGTGGTAGGGTGCGCTGCGTACCATCGCCGGCTATGTACAATTCGCCCAGCACACCCGCAGGCACCAGTTGTCGGTAGGCGTCCAAGAGGAAGAACTGGCTGTTGTGCTCCTTACCGCCTAACAACACATTGTCAACACCCACATCAGTCCTGTCTTGTGCCGCACGCACCGCACACGCAGTGGATGAAGACTTACCTACGGGGATGGAGGAGCCCTGGGTGTGTTCGAGAGTGACGCGGAGGGCGGAGGCCCACACGGTGGTCTCCGTGGGGCCGTACATGTTCCACAGGGCGGAGCAACGCGGCAGGAGCTGCCGCGCGAGGTCGCACGTCATGGCCTCGCCGCCGCACCAGATCCGCAGGTGCTCCGCATCGCCCTGCCAGCCCGCCGCACTATGGGCCGTCAAGTGAGTCGGCCAGTAGTCGACGATCAACGAACACCGCGAGGCGGGCGGGCGGGTGGCCACGTACCACAGCATGCGCCACGAAGCCGGGGTGGCCTGCATGATGGTGATGGGATCGCGCGCAGCCAGCCTCTCTTCGAGCAGCGTCTTCAGGCGGAAGCCGTCCCTGTGTGTGTGTGTGTCGTGGGCCGCGAGTGCGTGGGTGAATTGTCATGTTGCAGTGACCAGACGGTCAGGCGCGATGATGCGGTGGCCAAGGGGAGAGAAGGTCGGTGTACCGCTGGATGGCCGAGGACACCATCACGATCTTGGCGCCGCAGGTGAGAGGCAGCACGAGCTCCAACTGCGCAATATCGAACGACAGCGTACTGCGCAGCACAGGCAACGGCCCATGAGTCGAACCATTAAACTACAAATAATACTACGTCCTTTTTAATATATTATTATTATTATTATTATATTTAAAAAATGGGGTTACTTACCTCACGCCCAGGATGACGTCGCCTTCGCGCATGCCCGGCTGGGATCGGATGTACTGGAACTGGTTGACCAGCCCCCTGTGGCAGATACGCACGCCCTTGGGCTTGCCGGTCGAGCCTACACACGCGACCAGCCGGCCAACGAGAGCATGTGAGGAATGTGTAAAAAAGAAAAGAAAAGAAAAGAAAAGCAGACGAGGGCACGCGTACCGCTTGTGTAGATGACGTAGATGAGCTGGTTGGCGTCCAGCGCGGCGGTGACGTCAGCCGGCATCGCAGAGTCCGGCGAGCTTTGGATGGCGCTCACCACGGAGGGGTCGTCCAAGCACAACGCAGCACACTCCCCGTCGTGGCCGGCAAAGAGGACATCGGCCTTGGCTCGCTGCGTGACAATGCTGGCCACGTTGGCATCCTTGGCGATTTGCCACACGCGCTCCTTCGGCGTTCTGTTCGCGCAGAGAGCGGCGGCGGCGGCGAGGGCAAGGTGGTTGAGAACCAGTGAATAGCGCCGCAGCATATCAGAGTTAAATAATAATAATAATAATGCGCATGACGTACTCGGGGTCGAGCGGCAGGTAGGCCGCACCGGCTTTGATGACACCGAATATGGCGACCACCACATCCACGCATCGAGTCCTGCGATAACACCGCACACACCACGTTAGCTTGCGCACGGCCGACATGGCACAACATGACGCATACGGCACTCACGACACACACTCATGACACACACACACACACACACACATGACACACATACGACACACACACACACACACGCGACGCGACGCAGAGGCGTACATGTAGATGGCGAGCAGGGAGCCCTTGCCCAGGTTCAGTGACAGCAGGTGGTGGGCGACCTGATTGGCTCGTCGGTCGAGCTCGCGGTAGGTGAGCGCCTGGCCGAGCTCGTCGAAGGTGATGGCCACCTGGTCGGGCGTGCGCGCGGCCTGCGCCTCAAAGAGCCGCTCGATGCGCACGTCGGTGGGGTAGGGCCGCGCGTTGTCGTTGTGCGCCACTACCAGCTGCCGCACCTCGTCCTCGGGCAACAGCGGCAACGAGTGCACGGTCTGGGCCGGCGCAGCTGTCGACAGACCGGCGAGCAGTGTCGACAGATAGACGCTCAGCCGCTGCGCGTCCTTGGGCTGCCACAGGCCGGCGTCGTAGCTCAGCGTCAGGTCGTACGGCGCCGGCGATGATGACGTGGCACCATGTCTGACCACCAGGACCAGCGGGTACTGCCAATTGGTCGTGTGGTCGCAGCTGACGGCCACGGCCACCGCACCGTCGGTGGCGGCGTCGAGCAGGCCGCGGGTGTAGTCGTCCCACACGAAGAGGCTCTCGAAGAGGCTGTACTCGGCGGCCACCTCGCTCTGCTGCTGGATGGCGCTGATGCTCAGCGTGGCGCCGGCGCCGCCAGCCTGCTGTCCGCGCTCCCTGGTCGCGCGCACCGTGGCGTCCAGTCGTCGCAGAAAGGCGTCAAGCCGCACGCCCACGCCGTTTTCGCCGAGCCCCGCCCCGTCGTCGCCCGCGTACTTGTCCTCTTTGAAGTCCACCACCGTCGGCACAGCCGCGTGGACGCACCCCAGCAGCGGCGCATCACCGCTCGACGCGTCGGCGCCGGCGCGGGGTGTGTGTTGTGTGGGCTGGGCCAGCAGGGAGCCGAACAGGACCCGCTTCTCGCCGCCGCTGCATCGCTGCAGCAGACAGGCCCACGCAGCGAGCAGCACGGTCTCGAGCGAGACCTGGTGGCTCTGCGCCAGCTTCTGCAGGCCGGCCGCCGCGGCGGCCTCCAAACGGACCTGGACCGCCTGGTGGCGTTCGCTCTGCGCTTCCCTCCCGCCTGCGGTCGTCGGGCTCGCCTTGAAGAGCGGCGTCGGCGCCCGGATCTCTCGCAGCGTCTCGCGCCAGAATCGCTTCTCCTCCTCCTCGCGCTTGGCCGGGTCCTTGGCCGGCGGCTGGGCGGGCTCAGGCTCGGCGTTGACCAGCACCAGCGGTGAGTCGAGGCCGACGTGGCCCTGGCCTTGGCCCTGGGAGTGGGTGGTGCGGACGAGCCGCATGAAGTGGGCCAGCACGACGGCCGACGAGCGGTGGTCGAGCAGGGCCGCGTGGAAGGTCCACAACAGCTTCATCTCGCCGACGGCGGTCATAGCGAGCGTCACGCGCACGAGGTGCTCCAGCTTGCGCAGGTCGAAGCCGCTCCGGGCGTCGGCCCGGACCAGGTCGGCCCACTCGCGCTCCTGCTCCTCGGGCGACTTGGCCGACCAGTCGACCTCGCGGAAGACGAAGGGCAGACTGCTGCCCGGCAGCACTTGAAAGATCGAAGATGACGTTGCGAGCGAAGACGACGATGGCGAGCGCGATGAAAGAGAAGGCGACGAGTTGGAGCCGCTGCCACCTCGTCGGCGCATGCCGGGCTTGACTCGCAGCAGGAGCGTGCGCAGGGCCGGGTGGCACTTGAGCAGCGTCTGCCACATTCTGCGCACATCGGCGGCCGACAGCTGTTGTTGGTGCGCGTCGCACCTGATGTCGCAGCACCACTGCTGTACGTGCTGCGAGTTGTTAGCCGTGGCCGTGTCGGCGATGCGCTGGAAGACGTTGTGCTGCTGAATGGTGAGCGGGCAGGCGGTCCAGCGGCCGTGAAGCGACACCTCGTCGGCGTCGGCGCCTTGGCCCTCGGCGCCGAGCGGTGTGATCAGCTCGTGCTCGTCCAGCACCTGGAACTGCAGGGTGTCCTGGCCTGCACCCAGGAGTGAGGCCTCGATCACCTTCAGGCGGTCCTTCTCCTCGCTCGCCCGGTCGGTCTTGTCGGTGCTCTCGTAGCCGAACATCTCGTTGAGCAGGCCCGTCAGCTCCTGCATCGATATCTCGCCCGAGATGATCATGTCGCACAGGTCCTCGAGCTGCGCCTTGTCTTCGAACATTTCCGTCAACTTGCCGCCTGTGAAGTGCGCCGGCGTGAGTCAGGTCAGAAAGCCTGTGCTGTAGCGTCGTCAACAAAAGTAAAAGGTACCTTTGTCGCCGTTCATGAGTGATTTGAGTAGCGCGCTGTCCTTGATGAGGCGCTTGATGGGTGTGAGGTTCATGAGCTGGTCGAGTACGCTCGGGTTGTCCATGAGTCGCTCGAGCAGATGGCTATACGAATCGCCTGCGCGCACATCCACCGAACAGCCGACATGACGTGACGCGTCAGCAGCATGCACTACCAAACGTGGCGAAGCCGCCAGCCCAGCTTAGGGTACCTTCGTCGTTGTTGGCGGGTTGTGCAGGGTCTTCGAAGCTGAGAGCCGACTCGGCGTCTGAGTCGGCTTCCTTGGCCTTGTCGGGCTGGGTCAGTCGGGCGGCGGCGGCGGTGCGTTTGCGCGCAAAGTCGGCGCAGTAGGCGCAGATGGCCACCACGGCCTCCAGCGGAGGCTTCACCTGGAACATGTTGACCAGCATCGGGATGAGCGCACCTGGTGACACACACACACACACACACACACACACACACACACACACACACACACACACACACACACACACCAGCGAAAGATGAAGATGGCGGTGAGCACAATCTCTCTCTGACACGAAGATCAAGAGGCAAGAGGCGACTGACCCTTGGGGTTTACGTGCACGATGTGCACGAGCTTGCAACTGGTCTCTGCATCGCGAACGACACCATAGCCCGTCACCTGTGAATAGAAGTGGCCCGCCAGATGCATCAGCACATCATGTTCCTGTGAGACATGAAGGGCAAGCACACACACACACAAAGGGAGAGAGGAGTCTACCGACACGTAGGCGCGCACGACGCCAGGAGCCGGCGGGCTGGATGGCACCTCAATGCTGCGGGCCGCCGTCACGAAGTCGAACCCTGTGCACACCACGTAGTCGCTACTCTGAGAACTTGGTAGCAGCGCATTTTTTTAAATTTTAATTTTTTAATTTTTTTTGCTTTATTTATTGACGTTTATGCGGCTGTGCGTGACACAATAAAGATTAGAGTTATTTATTGACGTAATTATTGATTTAAAACAAAAATAATGGTGGTTTAATAATATATATTTGCAGAGGAGGAGTTTTTACCTGCAACGTTGCGTGCGGACGTTTCGAAGGTGGTCAGGTCGCGGTTGGCGATGGGTCCGACAGTTGGGAAGGTGAAGTGCAGGATCGAGTGGTTGTCGTCGAATTGGCGCAAGATGGTCTTGGCGGTGAAGACGGCTGGCGCGACGCGCTGCAGGAATTCGGCGTCGTTGAGGAAGGAGACAAGCGTTTCAGCATCAATCTGGACCCGCGTCTCGAACCGCAAGAGATTGATGGCCGAATCGGGCCGCCTCTTCTCGAAGACGACGATGCCCTTGTGCTCCTTGGTTCGCTTCCACCCGCGGCGCGTGGTGGTCTCCTCCGTGGCCACATCGATGAAGGCCTGCAGTACGTCCTTCCCCTTGCGTGTAAAATCCTCATCGTCTTCGACGTTGATTTTGGCCACATCCTCCTTCCTTGGTGTTGTGGCCTCCTTGATGGTGGCCTGCTTCTGAGAGGAGGAGCCGAATCCGTTGAAGAATCGCTCCATTCTCACTCGATCTCAATTCTATATTGAAAAAAAAATCGATTTGGAATCTTGGTATCAGATTTCGGCCTCCTCGAATGATGAAAGAGGCAGACAGAAGGAAGAAAGGAGGGAAAGGGGAGAGGTTACACGCAGACAGCTGGGTTGAGATGGGCCGTTGGAGAGTGCAACCAGAGACACCTCGCGTGTCGCTCGTCCCGGGCTTTGTTACCTGCGGCTCGCGGCAATTTTGCGCCTGTGGGGAAGAAAGTCGATGGCCATTTCAAACTCGCGTTTCTTCTTAAAAATGTGAACTATGTCGCCCGAAAAAAGGCGGGCTACACCGAAATATTTGGATGTCGGTGAGTTTTTGTGGCGCTCAACTCCGGTGGTTGCTACGAGAAAGAAACAGCCAAGGAAATTTATTTATTTATTTTTCCAGTTCGTTCTTTATTGCGTGGCCGAACTGATTAGACTGCTGACATGTGGAACTCCCTCTTTGGATCCAAGGCTGATGCGACTGCCAAGAGCCCGGCGGGCACCCCCGGTACGCGTCTTTGTCTTTTGTCATTTGGATTTAATTTAAATGCACACAATTCATCTCATTTGATGGCATTCCGAAATCTCTGCACATCAGAGGGTGAGAAGCGCAAGGCGGGACCGATGAGGGCGTTGGACCAGGTGAGCGCGGAGAACTACCTGGACGTGGGCCGTGCCATGGTTGCCGAGTTCGTGGAGACCGTCCAGGGACGGCCTGAAGATGGCTGGCAGGTACCGTGCGCGCCGTAGTTTATTTTTTACGCTTTTTGGCCAACCACCACTTTCTTTTTGTGCGGTATTGTGTGATCACACGCACGCAGCTGGCCAAGACGCAGGACGGTGTCACCATCCACCGCAAGGCCACCGCTTCGTCCGACATCAACCGACTTCGAGGTTTTTTTTTACCTTCTTTTTCCCACTTCATACGATCATGCCACACAAACCTTCGAGCGCTCACCACCACTTATGCACACCGCAGGTCAAACCACGATCAACGTGGCGCCCGAGAAGGTGTTCGAGGCCCTGGTGGACTCTACGCACCTCAAGTACGTGGACCAGCTGTACATAAGCTCCAAGGTCTGCGAGCAGTATGACCCCGAGCACGCCATTCTC